>NW_026555339.1:22460921-22506327 GCF_029017545.1 Prosopis cineraria | reverse complement strand
TTTCTATATATCAGAGGATTGAAGAATGTTCGTCAAGTTGTTCAAGAATCAAGATGCAAGTAATATCTCAAATAAATCACTCCTTCCACCCATCCTCCATTACTTGTTCATCCTTGAAACCTTAAAACTACCCCAAAACAGTCCAAAACTGCAAAAAGTTATATAACATCAAACTACCAAAAATTAATCCAAAAACAGTTAAATAACTTCCTCAAAACTACCCAAATCTGTCCAAAAAAAGTTATGTATCTGCCTGAAATCTACCTTAGCTGCAGCCAAACTGGCTAAAAAATACCCAGAATAGATACCTCATAGTGGATCCATCATAGTTTCCCTAAAAGTTTAGATATTCATGTAAATATTTAAAAAAAAAAAAAGTAATACTGAAAGACAAAAACAGGATGCAATAATAGCATAGCTGCATAGGTACCCTACCATCTTTCGCATGTTGCTCAAAGTAAGAGAAGTGACCAACATGTACATCAAAGTCAATAGTCTCATGATAAGGGGACTTGTTATTGAAGCAAAACTTATGGACTCCTGACTTGTGAGCTACAAACTCAAACTTTTCACTGGTCTTATCACGAAGATCTTGAATTTGATCACCAGAAGGCCCCTTTACCTGTAATAATGGAGTAATGAGATTCCAACCTAGCAAGGCAGAGAACAAAGCACGACAGAGATAAATTCACAGCAAGTGCAATGATCTCATTAGTTTTCTAAATCACGTGCTTTTTTCACTTTACTGTCCTCTAGCTAGAAACCCAGTGGTGGAAAAGTTCATACTCCCAATGTTGAATTAGAGTTTCACAATATTATTAGAAAAATCACAAATACAGGTCATGAACTTGTTCTGAAGAAATTCATAAAAACTTCCTTTCCCCTATGAATACATTAACCCTTTGTTTGGAACAAGAGAAAATAGGAAGGAGAGAAAACAAGGGAGGAAAAAAAAGAAAAAACATTTTCCCTCTCTAGCATAAAGCTTTTTCTTTAGGCCTCATTCAATACACTAGAATGAGATTGGAGAGGTGAAAGTGGAAATGGAAGTCTAAAAATTTCATGTTTGGTACATGTGCACCCAGTTCTCGAGGAACCCACTTCCACCAAAATCGATATCGGTTCCATCAGTCCCCCATGTAACTCAGTTCCATCAGACTTAAGATCTAAGATGAGTGAGAATTATACCTCACTTTCACGTACATATCAAACATGTTTTAAAATCCCATTTCCACCTCACTTCCTCTTCCACTTTCATCAAAAACTCTTCCATGCTACCAAATGGGGCATTAGTTTTCCCTCTCTAGGGGGAAATTAGGGGAAACAATGGTGAAAATTTTTCTAGTTCTCTCCACTAGTCCCTATTTTCAGTGTGAAATAAGTTTCAGAATGTGCGATCATTACTGGACAAATTTAAACAAGAATCCATTTAAATAAACGACAAACCATAATCCGTGAACTCAATACCTACTGAGCAATTAAGCAGCCTAAGAAATACCCAAAAGTTGCATTTCTGCAAAAAAAGAACTTTCAGAAAATATACACACCACAGATCGACGCCTTCATTTGAGTAATGCCACGGAGAGTCAGCCTTAATCACAACGAAAGAAACATGGACAGTGTCACCCTCATACTTGACATCATGGGAGAAACATTCCTCTTTCTCTATCACAAATCGAATCCCTTCTGACCTTTTCAAGTTGCAGAGTATTCCAATGAGCATACACACCCAAAATTGCCCCAAGGAACCCCACCCAGACGATCTCATCTGCACAAATCGAGAGAGAAAACTCAAAAATACAACACCAACAAACAAAAAAACGAAGGGATCGTTATCCGAAACATGTAGCTTAATTTAACAAGCCCAGATCCAGATACCGAAATATTAAAAAAAAATAATATTAGAATTAAATTTGAAGTAAGAATACCTTTTATGGGTGCTAAGAAATTGCGGACAAATTTATCGGATAAAGAAATCCAACGTAATTTTCCTTACTGTTCCGCTGATCTCAGAAACACAAACGTCGTACAGAGTCGGTTGTGTTGTGTTATGTTGTGTCGAGCTATCAACTTCAAGCGCTGAACAAATAGTTGAAGCGGAGCGCAAACTGGGTGCCGTAGTAAACGGCGTCGTTTTTTGTGAACTTCCACTGTTTGTCATGTGATTGGACGGTGAAACTCATCCTCACATAGGAAGTTCATATATGCTGATACGCAGGGGTGAGTTTCACTTACTTTGCCATTTGTGTTTGGAAACAGTTAATTTTTTTATTTAAAAATTTATAAAAGTAATATAAAAATAATTTTAACTTAACAATTGCAGAAATATATTTTTAACAAGTTACCAAAATTTGCTTAACTGCATCTGATATTTACCTTCCCTCTATTTCTTTTCCTCTTTCATGCCATGTAGATTTAATTCATAAAGTAAAATTTACTAAATGTTTAGTGATTGGCTTTTCTCAATAGTTCTTTGACATTTTGGTACTGACGGTTTGGGAAAATGAGCACCTTTTTTTTTAAATGAGAGGAGTCTTATTATGATGACAATGTGCTTTCTGACTAGATATATTCTCAATCTAGATTCCAACTAACGAAAATAAATTGCAAGTGGTGGGATATAAAGGTGAAGCAAGGTTAAGTAGTATCGCTTGTTAAATTGATTGAATTTATATCATTGTTAATTGTGAAAAACAGCATTCCCTGTTTTATAAACTACTAGCGAAAAGATTGCAGAAGTTGTGCTTGCATATATAAATATGTTTGCGAATTGGTTTGGATTTGTATCTTGATGTACGTTATAATGTCCAAATGTTAATGAAATGTTTAGATATCATGTAACTACCATTTTCAACAAGTGATCCGATAGGGCTAAAGGAAATGTGCCTAAGAGTGACCTTATGCTCCTTGTTCCATTTGGTTTCGCACATATTTTAAATTGTTGAATATTGTTTTATTATTATGTTGCCATGACGTAGAACTATGTTTTGGGATAACTGAATTATTTTGGAAAACTGTTGGTTTATGGCATTTCTTTTGGGTTGTATTGTTTGAGAAAGGATTGTAGAACTTTGATTTTAAAATGACTTCTGTTGTTTTGGATTGGACTTGTGGTGAAATGGTTATTTGAGCTTCAAATGCCCTCAATCCAATGTTATTGTTTAGGGGAATCTTTAGTCTTATTATTTGACTAATTTGTTAAAATATTGCAAAAAGGTTGTTATAAAATTGTGGTGCTACAATACTCCCCCTGTAACTTCTAAGCATATACCTTACTTTCATTCCATAATTTGCAACCCTCGAAAAAAAAATTTACAAGTGAGATTTGCCAATTTGTCAAAAAAAAAATTATCAAATATAAACATTACTTGGAAATCATTTTCCTTCACAAATTAACGAATTTAACTTGCAAATTTATGTTTTGAGGGTTACAAATAATGATAGAGTAGTAAGTTTTTCGTTTACAAACTAAATGATTGAATTTCACTTGCAAATTCTTGGTTTGATAGTTATAAAAATAATGGAATGAGAGTAACAAATTCTTAATTAAACAAATTCACAGGAGTATTATGTTGAATATAATGGCTTGTGATATTATATTTAGTTTAAGTTTTGATAAGGATAATATAGATAAGTTAACTATACTTATGTTTAATTGTTTTCATTTATATATAGTAGTTAACTATAACTATGAAACAAGTGTTTTAAAGTGTTTTACTTATGTTGTTCTATATTACATTGAGATTTGAAAAAATAATTTGTATGTATCAAAATTATTTTATACTATCATATTTTTTTTATCTTGAATTAATTTATATCCAAGAGTGTTCATAGTATTATATTGAATAACTTGGATATATGTATATTGATACTTAGACTAACCATTTTATTCATGATATATCATTTAAACAAAGTTGAAGTCATCATTTGCATGCTGCACTCATAATTGAAGAATATAAAGATAAAGAGAGGAATGATCCGAGAAGAGCATAAGAAGAATGAAGATATTCATACGAGCTTGGATGCACCTTGAAAGCCTTGGACTTGATAGGTATAATATCATTAGGCTAGGAGTCTTTATGTTGGACTCATTTAGATATGTAGTATTGGCTCAAGATATCTTAAATCAAACATGCATTTTAGCTCTTAAGAAAAGTATGAGATATAATTTTTTATAATCATGATTTTCATTTTTTATCACATATATCTCACAAAGGTTGAAATGTTTTGATTACTAAATCTGTAAACTCTACATAATTAATAGTTTTTTTTATAAAAAATTTATTTATTTGCATAAATAAATACTTAATCTTGAAATGAGAGAGAAAAATCATAAAACTTAATAAAATTTATATGTATATATATACTAAGGGTAAGAAGATTAGCTTTATTCACTAAATCCTAGACAAATTTTTCATATGAAATCTAATATTATTTTTATAAAAAGACTTATTTTATAGATTATGTATTATCATATAGACACATAGTAGATAGTATGCTATTTCAAATGAATTTATATAATATGTCTCTATCTATTGTATTAGGAATATATATATATATATATATATTTAATTCGTACTAAACATGTAAATAATACTAATACTAGTCTCCTTTTTTTTATTTAAACGTGTCCATAATATAGAAATTTAGAAAGACATAATTTAAAGGATAATCATATAATTCATATCAAATAATCATCATAATATTAATATTGCATCTATCGTAATTACATCATAGTCCCAAAAAATCATATATAATCAAGTAGTGAACCTAAGCCATTTTATTCCATATAGTATTAGTATCTATGAATCTAAGCTGGTTCATATTAGTGTCTTCAAAAGTCTTCATCTGTGTCGATGTGAATCACAGGAGGAGCTAACACTCACACTGGTGGCACCAGAAAGTCTTCTGGTGGAGGGATATCATACTGAGCTGCTAATGGATTGTAGAATTTATAAATAGTGGTGAAGTAACCGGAGTTGGTGGTGGTAGTGGAGGTGGATAGACAGGTACATTAGTAGTATTGTGAATACTTATATTATAAATAACTGGGAAACTCCCCATCCCAAGAACGTGAAGCGGATTCGAACTAATATTTTAGTTATCAGCATCTGAACATTATGCAACAAGGTAAGTGATATAAAAGATTAAAGTTTAATTAATAATGTTTAGCTGCTTATTAAGTAGAAAATATTTTCATCCCTACATCAAAATATATGAGAGTATGTAATGAAAAATTATAAGCATCCAAATATAGCACTAAGCATAACCAGGGCGTCCCCCGATGTAGATCCACATAATAAATCTGACCCCATTTTTACTTAGATTGGGGTTATCTCAAGGATGCTAGCACATAGCAATATAATTTTCTATGCATATTCCCATATATATATATATATATATTATTTTTTAAACAAAATTTTAATATTAGAAACTTTGCAATTTAGTTTAGTTTACAAGTGTAATACAAAATTCAATCAGTACAAACCAAATATGAAATGACGCATTCAATTAGTTTAAATCAAGTATGAAATAACACAAATATAATCTTTTATGGAGAATGATGCAAAAACGTAATTCTATAAATGATAACAAGGATAGTAATTTATGTGTGTGTGTGTGTGTATAGATGGAAATGAAAGACAATAACACGTATAGTCTTTTTCAAAAAGTGAGATGATTGGCACAAGAATTAATACATGTACGAGGTGGGTTAGAAGGCGTACATGTTTCCCATAGAAATTGATAACAGTGAATGCAGGTTATATCACTTAGTAAGAGATTTTTTTACCTTTCTTGATCTTCAACTTTTACTCTGATCTTTTGTTGATTTTCTTAGTAAAATTCCTATTGTCTCTTTTAAGGAAATAAGGGTATATATAGTAAATAGTAAATTTCTAAATGCAATGTATTTATTAAATTGTCCTACTTGTCATGCTTATCTCTTGTTTTCGTTTTCACCAAGTTTACTCAATTCTTATCCATACGTATTAAATTATCCTATGTGTCCAACTTATCTTTTATTTTCTTTTTCTCCAAGTATTGTCAATCTTTATCCATCCATTTCCTCTTCTCTTGATATACACATTTCCTCATTTTTTTAGTTAATTATTACTTTATTTGTTTTAAAGATATTTATTTACACTTCTTTTTAGGAGTATATGTACACATGTGAAATAGATCCAAAGTTAATTAAAATATTAATATTATACATGTATTAGGATATTACAAACTCCATAAAGTTTTCAAAATTGTTCTATTTATTTAAAATGGAGTTAAGTTGAAAAATTCATGAACACTTGAAGTCTAAGCCTTGAAAAGGCAATTGTGCAGAAAATCTATTTTGACCTTTGATCATGTTTCATATCATATCTCTCATTATGAAGATTATTTTAATGTGAAACATATCTCATTTGAAAATAGACTCTAACAAATTTTCAATGATAATTTATTTATTCAAAATGAAGTTTTATTAAGAAAGATATAAACTTTAGAATTTAAGTGTTGAGATATTAATTTTGCACAGCATTTAGTCTTGACTTTCATCTACTCTTTTGATCATATCTCAAAACATACATTGAATTTGAGTGTGAATTTTTCATTGAAAACTAGACTTCAAGAGCTTTCCAACGATATATAATTTGTTAAATTTAGAGTTATATTGAGTAAGTTAAGACATTATGAAATTATGTGCAGTGAAGCCACAAAATCACTCGTAAGAGCAGCAGTCACGCACACGTGACTTAGCACCAGTGTCCAATCTTACATGAGAGCACCTTGTATCCATGCGTGAAATGACCTCCAGAAGCCTATTTTCATACTGAATAGCCTCTGTGTGCTCAATCACAGGTGAAAAACCTTGTACACATGCAAAAAATGATCTTTAGAGCCTTGTTTTTCATTCTATAACCACTATAGTCAAAATCACGTGTGAAGACATCTTAGTCCTTTGTATGATTTGTCTTCTAGGCACTATAACATGCATTTTCTTGCATGAGTCAGCACTGGTTGCTCACAAAAATTTGCACTAACGATTATAATCACTGTGCAACATCTCCAAACTAACACTTATTTCACTCAATGAGTTATAAATTTAACACTCAAAACTAATATGAACAAGAGATTAACCTCAGAAATTATCAAGCTATGGAATTCATGATCATATTACTCTTGTTATATGAAAATATTTGTTCATGAGCCAATATCATTTATATCTTCATTATTTAAGTATTAGAGCTACATTATACTCATCATTACTCTTGGAGAGAGTTTCAATTGAGTGATTTACATACTCAAAACCTTTGTAAAGGTGAGGAAGAGATTTTTCTTGGAATCAAAAGAGGTTGTTCTTTTGGAAAAAGAAGCTCACTTATAAAGTGAGTTGTTGTAAAGGCTTGCAAGTGCCTAAACTGAACTTATGGATATACTGAAGTGGCAAGCACTTGCTTAAGCTTGTGTTATAGTAGAAAAATCTCAAGTAGTTGCTTAGAGACTAGATGTAGGCTCAAGAGGAGGAGCTGAACTAAGATAAATCATTGTTTGCAATCTCTCGTCCCTTACCTCTTTATATTCTAGCAACATTGGTTTATGCTATGTTTTAGTATGTAAAATTGAATTTAATTTATCTTCATACCTTTACTCAAACTTCCACATATTAATTGATTTTACACTTATTGAGCTTGTGGAAATTACTTTGGCTTTCTTCCAATAAGAGTTTGATACTTGAATTTGCTTAAAATTTTCATTACATATAGTTTTGCTAAAAAGGATTTGAAAGAATCAAAAATTCCTTAAACACCCAATTCACTTCCCCTCTTGGGTGTATTGCCATATCTAACATATTATTTGTCTTTATTATATATTTTGGATTTTGAAATCTTTTATTTCTTGTTTAAATTTAATTTAATATTTTAGTCCTTTAATGTCACTCCTTAAAAGAAAAATTTTACAATATATATATATATATATATATATCTTGATCTTGATTTCTATAAGCAATATTCATTGACAACATAGAATATAATATTTTTTGGGATACAAATGGCACAAAGTGCAGATTTCTTTCAACTAGGCATGCTCTCTATGTACATTACAAAGATTAATGGCTTGTTTGAATGACCTTCAATAACATAAGGTAATATTAGATTTTTGATTATATATATTATTCTGTATAGTTATAGTTAGAATGGTTATAACTTTTTTTATGTTATGTTATTATTTTATTCTTTGATATATCTTTATTTTATTCTCTGATAGATCTTGATAGATCTTTTTCCTTTGTATTAATATATCTCATATTAAAATGAATAAGATAAGGCACTATTTTTACAAATTGTATTGTGGTACTAGAGCTAGTGAATTTTTTTTTCATTGTTGTCCCTCTTTGTTTTATTTGGTGCTTCTGGAACCTCATGGTACTCGAACCCATCATTCTACCTTCTACCATTACAAATACTCTGGATGCTTTTATGCCTGTTGATGTAACTGCTCAATCTTCATCTTCTTCTACCTCTTTGTCATTCACTTGGGATCAATACAATAGGCTTCTTGCTCTTGTGCAAACCCCACACCTGCTACTTCATCAACTCCTTCGGTATAAGTTAATGTTGTGACTACTTCTCCTTCCACTCCTTCTCTTAATGCGTCTTTAACAGTAGGTATAATTCACTTACTTTCCTCTAAACACCTTTCATATGCCTAGATCATTGAGAGTGGCGCAACAAATGATATATGTTCTTCTATTGGTCATTTCTTCGAGTTAGTTTCTATTTCTCCTATTTCTATTCAGTTACTTGATGATTTTGTTGTTCAGGCTCATATACCTTAGGTTAGGACATTCCTCCTCTACTGCTATTAGTATTCTAGATCAGAAATCATCTTCAATTACTTGTAAACTTACCTTAAATAAAAGTTATGATGTTTGTCATTTTGCCAAACAAAGAAAATTACCATTTCTTGTTAGTGTTTCTCATACTACTCATCCTCTTGAACTTTTACATGTTGATATTTGGGGTCAATTTAATATTTCTTCTATTCATGGACATCATTATTTTTTGATTGTTGTGGATGATTACTCTCGCCTTACTTAGGTTAGTTGTAAAATTCTCATTCCATTAAACATAATTAACTAATATAGCTCCTGGTAATCAGAGATTTAACTCAGAAAGATGATTACTAAGGTTTAATTTAAAAGTAAGGGATCCCAAGTTTTCTAAATAACAATGAGTTTAAATCAATCAAAATCTTTAAATTAGAGTAAAATATATTACAGAAGCATAAGATACCTCAAAAGGGTGAAATAATTTGAAAACGGTTGAAAAACAAACATGTACTGTTAAATAGGGCAATGCGCCATGGCTTGTGCACGCTGGCATGTTGCTCTCTATGCCACACATAATGGCTCAGGTGCCATGCATCGCAGCATGTTGCACGTAAATTCATCTGATTATGCTGTCATTTGATAGCAAAGTCGAGGAACTTTCGATGTGCCCCAATACTCCGTCTGACGTCCGAATGACGTGATCTAGGTGTTTACAGAAAGCTCTCTACATGAACTAGCTAATGGCATGGGTTTTATTTTCAAAACAAGTCATACTAGGAAGTTAGATACCCAAACATATTTTAACCACTTTTCACAACTTTCAAACAAAATGGGTGTCCAAAACCCTCAACTGGTGCCAAAAAAATTTTCTAACGCCTGGACCATGTCCAATAGACCTCGGACTACCAGTACAACATGTTATAAGCACTAAAACAATATTATAACAAGAATTCACTCCTCAACCCCATTTTACCAAAAACAGAGGGGGAGGTAGATTGTCATTACATTTTGCTCAAATCATTCAAAACATGTTCAAATCATTATTTATATACTTGTACTAGTATTTTCTAACGCCTGGACCATGTCCAATAGACCTCGGACTACCAGTACAACATGTTACAAGCACTAAAACAATAGTATAACAAGAATTCACTCCTCAACCCCATTTTACCAAAAACAGAGGGGGAGGTAGATTGTCATTACATTTCGCCCAAATCATTCAAAACATGTTCAAATCATTATTTATATACTTATACTAGTATTTTGGCCCTATAAACATATATATATATATATATATATTAACATACACAAAGACTAAGGGCCCAAAATACAAATCTAACATTTCCAACAACAAAATAGTGGAAGTGTGATGGCATGCATCCTAAAATTGACAAGCATATATTATTACACAAAATAAACTAAGCTAGAGGCATACAGAAAGGAATATGCTAATTCCTAGCCTCTTTAGCCTTCTCCCTCTCAGCATTAGAGCTAGAGCCTGAAAAATGTTAAATGAAAGGGATGAGTCTATCCACTCAGTAACTAAAGTTAAACTTACCCTATGCAGTTATATATCAATTATAAAGCAATTACATGCATAAAGAACTAAGTATGTAAAACAAGCTCACATATGTCATAACTTGTCATTTATCATTAAAGAACTTTTTTATCTCTCATAAATTAGGTGCATTGTCACCATATTCTCAGATATGTGACATGACCCAATATTTACGTGACTTGCCACTACATAACACGTGTGACACGTCATATATTTACTTAGGCAATGATCAACCAACCTTATATCCTCCTTATTTCTTCAGACCAAAACCATGGGCTATAACACTAATTAAGGCTTTGTCCATATGACTGGACTACCCAAGCTCACCAATGGTGAGGTGTGACCCAGCCAAAGATCATAGGACTTACTCTTAGACCACAGCTTCCCCCATTTTTGAGTCTCCTAGGGTGTCTCATACCCTAAGCTATTCTCCTCATTGAACTAGTGGAGATAGCTAGGTTCTAGTCCCTCAACAAACAATGGGGTAGTCCCTCGACAAACTATGAGATAAGGCTATATTGCCGTGCACCGGAGGGCAGCCTAAATACCATATGAATTTTTCTTACTTTCAATCCCGAGGCGAACTCCCACACTGATCATGCCATAATCAATACTTACTCATTTTCACATTTTCATTTTCGTTTACTCATTATCACAATAATCATGTTGGGTTCACAACCATGTGCTATCCAAGTATGTATTATCATCATTTTCTCAACATTATTTTCACTTATCTCAAAGATCCATTTCTTATTTACACACCTCTATCTCACACAATCTTCTCATTCATTTTCCAAAGGCATATGTAGGTTCATAGTTCAAAAGCCATCTTGATTTCACATTTATATTTCAAACCAAAAATAGCATTATGCACATCCAAATTTTCATACACCTATTAAAGCTAATACATGCTTTCACATTGAAAATCAATTCATGCATGTAACATTCATGATTAAAAATAAATTTACAATCAATTAACATATAACTACCTAAAGTAGGGTTTTCCCTGGTTACCTCAAATCTTTGAGAGGTCAAAGGTTTACCCCTTAATCTACTAGCCTCCAAGCTTGAATTTTCCAATCCAATAGGTGACCAAGAGCCAAAATTACAATCAACTAAGTTGAATTTCATCAACATTTTCATTTCAAGCATTTATACTCTCAATCTTCTCATTTTAAATTGCCTAATGTTCACTTTACATGAGTTGGAGCCTATCCATTAGGTTCATTATCTATCTATAACATCATATAACTTCATTGAACAGTTACATTGCCATTAATACCTCAACAACCACAATAATAACAAATTTAATGTCTATTTTCGAACATTAATGGAGCCTATCATCCAACAACTACCAAAATCATTTATACTAGGTTTAAATACTCTAAACAACTCCTTTTAACTCCATTTGAGTCAATGGGTTTGGAACCACACCCCATATGGACCGAAATCACCATCCTCATCTAAACCCTAACTCAAATCCTTAAGAAAATGGAAGAGGAAAGGAGAAAAAGGGTTTAGGAATCTTATCTTGGATGATTTAGAGCTTCAAGCCTTCTCAAATTCTCATCTAAGTCATGTCCTAGAAGAGCATTGGTGCGTCTCTCTATTTTCTCTTTTCTCTTCTCTCTTTTCTATCTCAGGTTCACATTTAATAAATTGCAGAAAATGGCCATGCGCTGCGGCGGATGCACAATGTGCTGCGGTGCATGACACAGAGAGGTCCTCCTCGCACCTGAAATGTCTGTGTGCGGCAGACGATCTCCATGCTGTGGCGTGTGGCACAACAACATCACTCTTCATTTTTCTTTAACTTTTGATGCCTGAGTAGCCCACCTTGATATCAGACCCACAATTAGGGCTACAATACAATCAAATATGATTATTGGACCTCCTTGGCCACACACCACTTCAACTTACTTTATTACTCTAATTAGGTTTAATTAATCAGGGGATTAAAACTCGGGATGTTACAACTTTCCCCTCTTTTTAGG
This sequence comes from Prosopis cineraria, assembly GCF_029017545.1. Taxonomy (NCBI): domain Eukaryota; kingdom Viridiplantae; phylum Streptophyta; class Magnoliopsida; order Fabales; family Fabaceae; genus Prosopis; species Prosopis cineraria. The sequence continues at coordinate 22,493,954 of NW_026555339.1, read as the reverse complement.
AATTTTGTCCCCAAAATTCACTTAATCTAGCAAAGCTAGTAAAATCTTACCTCATCAAAACATGTGAGGATACTGGTTTTTCATCTTCTCTTCGGTTTCCCATATAGTATCACCAGAAGTCATCCTTTTCCATATGATTTTCACAAGCCGAATTGTCTTATTTCTCAGCTGTTTCTCCTTATTATCGTCAAATTCTCACGTAAGTCCACATCCTCAGGCTCAATCACATGTGAAGGGTTAGGTTGATATTTCTTCAATTAAGACATGTGGAATACATCATATACACCTAATAGATGAGGAGGTAAGGCAATCCAGTATGCCAAAGGCCCAATTCTCAAGAATTTTGAATGGCCCAATAAACTTGGGAGTCAACTTCTTTGCACGAATAGACCTCCCAATTCCAGTCATAGGTGTGACCTTTAGAAATACATGGTCTCCCACCATAAACTTTAACGGTCTCCTCCTCTTATTTGCATAGCTCTTCTATCAACTTTGAGTAGTCAACAACTTCTGACGGATAGTCTCAATTTTCTCAATGGTTTGATCCATTAAATCAGGACCCATTATGCTTCTCTTACTCAACTCAGTCCAATAAAGTGGTGATCTACACTTCCTGCCATATAAGGCTTCATATGGAGCCATTTGAATGCTTGCATGGAAACTGTTGTTATAAGAGAATTTTGCCAAAGGTAGATGCTAATCCCAGCTGCCACTCTACTCGATGGCACAAACATGTAGCATATCCTCTAGAGTCTGGATGGTTCTTTAGGTTTGACCATCATAAGCCATACTGAACTTCAATTTCGTACCTATGGCCTCATGTAGTGCTTTCCAGAAGTTCGATGTGAACCTCAAATCGCCATCTGACACAATCTCTTTCGGCACCCCATGTAATCTCACAATCTCTTGAATATAGACCTTTGCAAGCTTCTCTAGAGTGTAATCAGCTCTGACAGCTAAGAAATGAGCAGACTTAGTCAATCTATCCATAATTACCCAAATACCATCATGATTCACTTAGGTACGTGGCAATCCCATAATGAAATCCATAAAAACACAATCCCATTTCTACATGGGAATCTCTAATGGTTGTAGCAACCCTGGGGGTCTCTGGTGTTCAATCTTTACCTTCTAACAAGTTAGACATAGGAATACGTACTTTGTCACATCCCTCTTTATACCAGGCCACCACCACCGACTCTTTATGTCTTAATACATCTTGGTGGTTCCTGGATGAATGGTGAACTTACTCTGATGAGCTTCAATGAGAATGGTCTCTCAAATCCCTTTATCATTGGGTAAACATACCCAATCTCTATACACTACCAACCTATCATCATTGAACTAAAAGTCCTTAGTCTTGTTTGGCTCAATATCATCTCTAATCCCCAACAGATACTCGTCTTCAAGTTGAGCTTTTCTAAATTCTTTCCAGAATTCATTGGTAATCATGGTTGTATTCAAGTTGTAAACGGTGAAATCTGGATTGTTCTGGTGTTCACTAGAGAAATCCTCCAATAGCTTGTACTCACGGATCATCAACCACACAACATGTATGGTCTTGCGACTCAAAGCATCGGCCACTACATTGACCTTCCCCAGATGGTACTTCAACTCAAAGTTGTAATCTTTTAGGAATTCTATCTACCTTCGCTGTCGCATATTCAACTCCTTCTGGTTAATTATGTACTTGAGGCTCTTACAATCACCAAACACCTCAAATTGTGAACCATAGAAATAGTGCCTCCATATCTTTAATGCAAATAAAACCATTACTAACTCAAGGTTATGAGTTGGATAACTCTCTTCATGCGGTCTCAGCTATCTCGATGCATAAGCCATAACTCTATCATCTTGTATTAGCACACAACCTAATCCCTTAAGTGATACATCAGTGTAAACCACATATGGCTATTTGGGATCTGAAATAGTCAACATTGCTGCTGTAGTCAACTTCTCCTTCAAAGTCTGAAATGCCTCTTCACACTTCTCTGTCCAGACAAACTGTTGATGCTTCTTCGTTAGCTTTATCAAAGCAGAAGCAATCTGAGAGAATCCTTGGATGAATCTCCGATAATAGCCAACTAAACTCAAGAAACTTCTTGTCTCGATTACCAAAGTTAGTCTCTCCCACTGTAGTATTGCATCAACTTTATATAGATCCACTACTATGCCGTCAACGGAAACGACATGTCTTAAAAATTTCACTTCTCATAGCCAAAAGTCACACTTGCTCAGTTTGGCATACAACTTGTGCTCTTTCAACACTTATAGCACCATGCTCAGATGCCTTGCATGTTCTTCCTTATCTCTGGAGTATATCAGGATATCATTAATGAAAACCACTATAAATTTGTCTAAGTAGGGTCTAAAAATCCTATTTATATAGCCCCATGAAGATTGCAAGAGCATTTGTCAGACCAAAGGGCATTACTAAGAACTCATAGTGCCTATGTCGTGTCCTGAACACAGTCTTAAACATATCATCTGCCTTAACCCTCAACTGGTGATATCCAGACCTCAAGTCAATTTTAGAGAAAAATGCAGCTCCGACAAGTTGGTCAAGTAAGTCATCAATCTATGGCAATGGATACTTGTTCTTAATTATTACTTTGTTGAGTTTCCTGTAGTTAGTGCACAACCTCATACTCCTATCTTTCTTCTTTACAAATAACATAGGCAATCCCCATGGTGATATACTCGGCCGGATGAATCCCTTCTGCAGCAACTCTTCTAATTGCTTTTTCAATTCTTCCAATTCTGTAGGAGCCTTAGAGATTGGCTCAGTACTAGGTACCAAATCAATCAAGAACTCAATCTCTCTTTCTGGTGGCAATCCTGATATTCGATCATCAAACACCTCTGGGAACTCATTCACCACACTATTCTATCAATTCCCCCGTTGTACACTTCATGTGTAGAACAGTAGATCATGAAAGCTTGATAACCTTCTTTCACTGACTTCTCTACTTGTAAGGCTGACAAGAACTTGGGAGTCTCATAGTCCACTACTGACAATGACTTGATAGGTTCAGGGTTAACAACTGTCGCTGTGTAAATCGGTAGGGAAACTATCTTTCTATTACAGTCGAGTGTCATACCATTGGCAGACAATCAATCCATCCCTACTATCACATCAATGCCACTCAAAGGTAAGCAAATTAAGTCAATAACAGTGACTCTATCTCTAAACTTCAACTCAAGTTTCAAACAAGCCTGATTGGTCCTTACAGATGCACCAGCCGGCATAGCCACATTTATGGAAAATGGCATTTCAAGCACATGTAATTTTAGTCTCTTGGCACAATCATCAGATATAAAAGAGTGCATGGCACCAGAATCAAACAAAGTATCTATCTGTTGACCATAGAGTGGGATTGTACCTCTAATCAACTTTAGTGAAGCATCGGCATCTTCTGTAGTTATGGCGAAGACTCATCCTGGGACAACAGATCTCTGATCAGGAGCAGGTATGTTCTTTGAGAAAAACTTGACCATATGTCCCACCTTGTTGCATTTAAAGCAAACCCAACATTGCCCTTGGTGATGTTTTTCGCATTTATGACACTGTGGAGCTCTAGCTGGCATCATAGCAGATAGAGCTGTAGATCCCTGCTAAGACGTCTAATTTCTGACCCCGCCTATACTCCTAGGGGCATTTCTCCTCTGGTTGGATCCCCTAGATTAGGACCCCTTCTGGAAGCTCTTCTTCTTACTTCATATAGCACTATACCTCCTAGACGTACTTGGGTTAAAACCCGACTTCTTACTCACTTCGCCCATAAGGCCTGTATAGGAAGAGAATCTCCCTTGACCATCTCTCTGCTTCTCTTATACCACTCTACTCCTTCTGGCTATAGCTCTAAACTTGCTGTATATAACCTTGAAGGAAGTAATATCAAAGGCAGCTAATTGCTGGCTGAACTTAGGCCTCATCTTATCAAGAAACTGCTCAGCCTTTCAATACTCATCATCGTGATGACTCAAGTAAGTAGAGTATTTCGATAGGTCGTTGAACTTCATTATGAATTCCTCCTCATTCATATTCCCTTACTGGAGTCTGTGAAATTCTGCCTTTTTCTTTGCTTGGAATGAGGCTGGGAAATAATAGGTAAAGAATTGCCTCTTAAACTCTATCTAAGTCAACTGTGAGCCATCCACCAGCCTCACACTTTCCCACCATTGCTTTGTTGCATCTTTAAGCATAAATGTAGCTATGAGAACCCTCTACTCAGTCATACAAGTCATGACTGAGAAGATGGTCTCAAGCCTATTGATCCACTTCTCAACTGATTGATCCTCTATAGACCCCTCAAAAGAAGGAGGATTCAATCTCGTGAACCACTTCAAGGCCATATCAATGGAGCCTTTCGACTCACTAATCTTAGGTCACACCAATCGCATTAGCCTTTCAGGAATACTTTCCTCATAGTACTCTTCATCTCTATGTCCATGCACCTCAGCATGCACATCATTTTGGGTTTCCTCTTAGTTAATCCCAACTCTCTCTACAGTCCTACTACTCTCCCTAGGTCTTCTTCTGAGGATCTCATTATAACCATCCATTCTCCTCTGGATGTCCATCATCATATGCTTCAGTTCATCTAGGGCATTGTCTTTGTTACCCTGTTGAGGTCCTGGTTATTGCTTTTGATTCATCGATTCTTGTTCCGGTCTTTACACATTTTCTGGTGCATTTTGGACATTTGTGGCTCTTGTTTGCACCATATTCTCCCCTCTTAAAGATGGAAGTAATCCTAAAAAAGAAGAAGGGAGTTAGCACTAGCTCGATGAGGGAAATAACAAGTGTAATAGGATATTACCAATTCTTTATATGCAATGCACAACAAATCTCAACCACACATTCACACAAACCACATACTAGCTCTTCGAACCAGAGAAACTGAAACCAAGTTGTAAAATTCTCACTCCACTAAACATAATTAACCAATATAGCTCCTAGTAGAGACTTAACTCAAAAAGATAATTACCAAGGTTTAATTTAAAAGCATAGGATCCCAAGTTTTCTAAATAACAATGAGTTTAAATCAATCAAAATCCTTAAATTAGAGTAAAATATATTACGAAAATATGGGATACTTCAAAAGAGTGAAAGAATTCAAAAACGGTTGAAAAACAAAACACGTACTATGAAACAGGAAAATGCGCCGTAACTTGTGCACGTTGCGCCGTAGCATGTTACTCTTTGTGCCATGCACCACAGCTCAGGTGCCATATGCTGCGGCGTGTTGCACATAAATTCAACTGATTCCGCTATCATTTGACAGTAGAATCAAGGAACTTCTGACGCGCCCCAATTCTCCATCTAATGTCCGAATGACGTGATTTAGGTGTCTACGAAAACCTCTCTACATGAACTAGCTAATGGCATAGGTTTCATTTCCAAAACAAGTCACACTAGGAAGCTGGACTCCCAAATACATTTTAACCATTTTTCACAACTTTCACACAAAATGGGTGTCAAAAACCCTCAATAAGTGCCAAAAACATTTCCTAATACCTAGACTATGTCTAATAGACTTAGGACTACCAGTACAACACGTCACAAGCACTAAAATAATAGTATAACAAGAATTCACTCCTCAATCTCATTTTACCAAAAATAGAGGGGGAGGTAGATTGTCATTGCATTTCGCCCAAATCATTCAAAACATGTTCAAATCATTATTTATATACTTGCACTAGTATTTTGGCCCTATAAACATATATATATATATATATATCAACATACACAAAGACTAAAGGCCCAAAATACAAATCTAACATTTTCAACAAAATAGTGCAAGTATGATGGCATGCATCCTAAAATTGGCAAACATATACTATTACATAAAATAAACTAAGCTAGAGGCATACAAAAAGGAATATGTTAATTCCTAGCCTCTTTAGCCTTCTCCCTTTCAGCACCAGAGCTAGAGCCTGAAAAATGTTAAATGAAAGGGATAAGTCTAGCTACTCAGTAACTAAGGTTAAACCTACCTATGCAGTTATATATCAATTATAAACCAATTACATGCATAAAGAACCAAGTATGTAAAACAAGCTCACATATGTCATAACTTGTCATTTATCATTAAATAACTTCTTTATCTCTCATAAATTAGGTGCATTGTCACCATATTCTCAGATATATGACATGACCCAATATTCACGCGACTTGCCACCACATAACACGTGTGACACGTCATATATTTACTTAGGCGATGATCAACCAACCTTATATCCTTCTTATTTTTTCAGACCGAAACCGTGGGCTATAACATTAATTAGGGCTCCGTCTGTATGACTGGACTACCCAAGCTCACCAATCATGAGGTGTGACCTGGTCAAAGATCACAGAACTCACTCTCAGACCACAGCTTCCCCCATTTTTGAGTCCTTGGGGTGTCTCATACCTTAAGCTATTCTCCTCATTGAATCAGTAGAGATAGCTAGGTTTTAGTCCCTTAATAAACTATGGGACATTCCCTTGACAAACTGTGGGATAAGGCTATACCCCCGTACACCAGAGGGCAATCTAAATAGAATATGAATTTTTCTCTACTCCCAATCCCTAGGCAAACTTTCGCTACTGATCATGCCATAATCAATACTCACTCATTTTCACATTTTCATTTTCATTTACTCATTATCACAACAATCACGTTGGGCTCATGATCATGTGCTACCCAAGTATGTATTCTCATCATTTTCTCAATATTATTTTCACTTATCTCAAAGATCCATTTCTCATTTACACACCTCTATCTCACACAATCATCTCATTCATTTTCCAAAGGCATATGCAGGTTTATAGTCTAAAAGCCATCTTGATTTCATATTTGTATTTCAAACCAAAAATAGCATTATGCATATCTAAATTTTCATACACCTATTGAAGCTAATACATGCTTTCACATTGAGAATCAATTCATGCATGCAACATTCATGATTAGAAATAAATTTACAGTCAATTAACATATAACTATCCAAAGTAGGGTTTCCCCTAATTACCTTAAACCTTTAAGAGGTTAAAGGTTTACCCCTTAATCTACTAGCCTCTAAGCTTGAATTTTCCAATCCAATAGGTGACCAAGAGCTAAAACTACAATCAACCAAGTTAAATTTCATCAACATTACCATTTCAAGAATTTACACCCTTAATCCTCTACTTCTAAATTGCCCAATATTCACGCTACATGAGTTGGAGCCTATCTATTGGGTTCATTATCTATCTATAACATCATATAACTTCATTGAATAGTCACATTGCCATTAATACCTCAATAACTACAATAATAAAAAATTTAATGTTTATTTTCAGATATTAATGGAGCCTATCATCTAACAACCACCAAAATCATTTATACTAGGTTTAAATACTCTAAACAACTCCTTTTAACTCCATTTGAGTCAATGGGTTCAGACCCATACCCCATATGGACCGAAATCACCTTTCTCATCTAAACCCTAACTCAAATCCTTGAGAAAATGGAAAAGGAAAGGAGAAAAAGGGTTTAAAAATCTTACCTTAGATTATTTAGAGCTTCAAACCTTCTTAAATTCTCATCTAAGTCGTGCTCTAGCAGAGCATTAGCACGTCTCTCCATTTTCTCTTTTCTCTTCTCTTTTTTCTGTCTCAGGTTCACGTCTGATAAATTGTAGAAATGGCCATGCGCTGCGATGTATGGCACAGAGAGTTCCTCCTTGCATATGAAGTGTCTGTGTGCCATGGTAGATGATCTCCACACCGCGGCGTATGGCACAGCAATATCACTCTTCATTTTTCTTTAACTTTTGATGCCTAGGTAGCCCGCCTTGATATCGAACCCACAATTAGGGCTGAAATACAATCAAATATGATTATTAGACCTCCCTAGCCATACATTACTTCAAGTTACTTAATTATCCTAATTAGGTTTAATTAATCATAGGATTAAAACTTGGGATGTTACAAATTTGATGAAATTAAAATTTGAAACTAGAACTCATTTAGGGTACCTCATTCTATTTCTAGAAAATCAATTTTCTTTTGTTCTAAAAACCATTCACTCAGATAATGGTCCTGAATTCCTCATGCATTCTTTCTTTGATTTAACAGGCATTTTTGATCAAACAACTTGTTTTGAAATGCCTAAACAAAATAGTATTGTGGAACGTAAACACCAATATATTTTTAACATTGCTCGAGCTTTATTGTTTCAAAGTCATGTACCTTTAGCTTATTGGTCTTATGCTATTTTACATGTTGTTCACATCATTAATTGTCTTCCCACCTCTATTTTACAACAGCAAACACCTTACGAACTTCTTCATAATACGTTCCCAGATTTTTCTAATTTTTGTGTCTCTAGTTCTCTTTGTTTTCCTTCCACTTCTATTTCTCCTTGCACTAAATTTGATCATCCAGCTAGGAAATGCATTTTTCTTGATTTTCACCTTAGCACTAAAGGTTTTGTATGTCATGGTTTGCATTCTCATGATATTTTTATTAGTTAGCATGTCATTTTCTATGAAGCCAAATTTCCTTTTTCCTTCATCTTCCACTTCTTCTTTTGCTACTGAATTTCCTTTGCCACTCTACAGCTCTCCTTAATTATTTTGATCCTTTTATCATTTAATCATCCTCTACTTCTCTATTTCTATTACTCTAAATTCTTCTGCTCCTATTTCTCCTACCTCTTTAGATCATTCTTTTACCGATGTCCCTTCTTCATTACCTTTACATCGCTCTTCTCGGTCCCACAACCTTCCTTCCTACTTGCATGATTATCATTGTTCACTCCTTGCCTCAGCACCATCTTCTTCCTTTAGTCCAGATGTTCGTTATCCCTTATCTTCTGTCATTTCTAATAATCGTCTTTCTCCTTCCTACAAATACTATGTTCTCTTAATTTTTACTTCCTTTGAGCCCAAGACGTATAACCAGGCAGTGAAATAACCTTAATGGAGGAAAGCTAGCTATGCAGGTTGAAATTTCTGCTCTTGAATAAAATAATACATGGATCCTTACTAAACTCCCTACAAGTAAACATCCCATTAGTTGTAAATGGGTATTTAAAAAGAAGTTTAAGGCTGATTGTTCTCTTGACTAGTATAAAGCCCATTTGATCACTAAAGGTTATATACAAACTGAGGGGATTGGCTACTTTGATACTTTTTCACCTGTAGCTAAACTAACCACAATTCATTTAATTTTGACATTGTCAATTGCCAACTCTTGGTTCTTAAAGCAGTTAGATGTCAATAACACCTTTCTTTATGGTGATTTGGATGAGGAGGTTATGGACATATTGTATTTATTGTAAATATTATTATTTGACTATTAGGAGTTAATAGGATTTATTAGAATTATTAGTATTTATTAGTCATTTATTTACTTGTCTCCTAGCTCTGTGTATATAAAGTCTTCTGTATCCTACTATTATGATTAATGGAAAATCATATTTCTCCTCTAAAAAATCCCACATGGTATCAAAGCTCATTAGATCAGAACCCTAGCTAGTTTTTGTTCTGTCGTATAGCATAGTTTTAGACTAACAACTGACAGACAAAACCCTAATAGAGGACGAGAGGCGCCGTTGGATCTCACCACTGACCAAGGAAGGACCAGAGACCTTCGATCAGCACAACCTCGAAGTTTGGCATCCATCGACGGTGCATGGTTGTCACACACACCACTCGTCTAGTCTGAGTCAGAGGGAGAGTCCGAGTACATGGCGATACGTGGCGAGCTATTTCCGACAATGACGACTTGTTCTGGCAATGATGGACCATTTTCGACCTAGTCTCAGCATTTTCTTGTTGTGGGTCTTCCAAGCCTTCGCCTTGTTCGATGAATGCGCATATTGTCAGAATAACTTGGACCTAAAGAACACAAATACCTAAAAAATTCTAAGGGAAATGGGGCTTCTAATCCTAAAAGTGGTATGTCTTAGTCTTCTTGATCTGATTTATACCCATTTGCTCATAAGCTTTCAACAATGGATGATGAAACTTGCAAAACTATCATCAAAAGTTGTTGAATCTGATGCACTATATGTTAGTCAGATTTCACAGTTAGTCTCTGTCTTCTTGGCACAAAGAGGTAATTTTCTTTAAGCCTTAAAAATGTCGAGGGCTGAAACAGTGTGGATCGTAGACTTTGGAGCATCAGATCACATGACTGATAACCACCAATTATTTTTTATATATACTCCATGTGCTGCAAATTTGAAAGTCAAAATTGCAGATAGGTCTCTTGCTCCTATTGTGGGGAAAGGGAGTATTCATATCTCTGAATCTATCACTCTAGAATATGTTCTTCTTGTACCAAAATTAGCTTTCAATTTATTGTCTGTTAGCCAACTAACAAAGCAATCTAAATGTTGTGCTAATTTTCTTTCAACCCATTGTGTCTTTCAGGATCTATCATTGGGTATGACAATTGGACGTGTTAAAGAGTACGAGGGACTCTACTTCCTTGAGAATGCTAGAGTGAGTCACCATCAACCCATTAATGTATATAACTCTATATCAACCTCTAAAGATACAAATATTCTGTTATGGCACAATAGCATGGGGCATCCTAATTTTCATTATTTATCTCGTTTGTTCCCAAACCTTTGCCCTACCAACCATGATGTCAAATGTAAAGTGTGTGAATTGGCAAAGCACCAATGAACATCATTTCCTAGAACACCGTATACACCCACCAAACCATTTGTTACCATACATAGTGATCTATGGGGTCCATCTCGTATCCCAAATCATACCAAATCAAAATGGTTCATTACCTTCATTGATGATCATACTCGTGTTTGTTAGGTGTATCTCCTAAAAGATAAGTCTAAGACTGCATCCACATTTATCAATTTCTTTACCATGATAAAAACCCAATTCAACACAAATATCCAAGTTCTACATACCAATAATGGTGCTGAATATTTTAACCAAGTCTTGAGTACCTTTCTTCACAAGCATGGCATTGTCCATTGAAGCACTTGTGCCCATACACCCCAACAAAATGGGATTGCAGAAAGGAAAAATAGACATATTCTTGAAGTGGCTAGGGCCCTTATGTTCACCCATAATGTCCCAAAGTTTTATTGGGGGGATGCCATCTTAACTGCAACTTATCTCATCAATCGAATGCCCAGTCGTATTTTATCTTTTGATACTCCTCTTCAAAAATTGCAAAGTATTTTCTCCACATCTCATATTAAAACCAACATCCCTCTTCATGTCTTGGGTGCACAACCTTTGTTCACATCTATCAATCTAGTAAACTTAGACCTCGTGCTACAAAATGCATATTTCTTGGTTATTCCCCTACTCAAAAGGGATACAAATATTTTGATCCTATTTCCAAACACATGTTTGTAAGCCTTGATGTTACTTTTCATGAAGATATGCCCTTTTACCCCAATTCTTCAATTCAAGGGAGAGTATAGGTGAATCTCAGACTTGGGAACAAGAGATTAACAAAGAACAAGTGCTTCCTTATTCTTGGTCCATACCAGCAGAGTCATTACCATCTCCATTACTAGAACCATCACTCTCATCCGAACCCTTACCACCATCACCATCTCTTGTGCCAGTCACAGAAGATAATTCAACATCAGGAGGAGATATAGAGAGGCAAAAAGACAAAGACTTGTTGGTTTATTCTCAAAAGCATAAATTCAAGGAAGGAGAGCAACTTGTATTTGAAGCACCAAAGGAGTTAGAACTAGTGGTAGCTCCTGAATCACCTTATCAAAGTCTTGAATAGGTGAGTGTTCAATCTGATCTTGATTTACCCATTGCTCTCAGAAAACAACCTTGCTCTTGTACTTTGCACCCAATACAAAAGCACATATCCTACAAGGCTCTTTCTCCAAGTTATCGTGCTTTTGTCACTAGTCTAGATAAAGTTGTTGTTCCCAACAATATTGAAGAGGCATTAGAAATACCAGAATGGAGAAATGCAGTCATGGAGGAAATGAGAGCCCTAAAGAAGAATGGAACATGAGAGATTGTTCAGAGGCCAAGTGGCAAGAAGCTTGTAAGCTGCAAGTGGATTTTCACCCCAAAGTATAAGGCTAATGGAACTCTTGACAAGTTAAAAGCACGCTTGGTAGCAAGAGGGTTTACTTAGACATATGGTATCGACTACAAAGAGACTTTTGCACCAGTGGCAAAATTAAACACCATTAGAGTTCTCTTATCTGTAGTAGCTAATCTAGAATGGCCACTCCATCAGCTTGACATCAAGAATGCTTTCCTAAATAGAGAACTAAAAGAAGAAGTTTACATGACTCTACCACCAGGATTTGATAGAGGCAGAGGTGATCAAGTATGCAGATTGAAGAAATCTCTATATGGCCTAAAGCAGTCTCCTAGGGCATGGTTTGATAGATTCTCAAAAGTCCTCAAGTGAGAAGGCTATAAGTAGGACAGACCATACAATGTTTGTTAAAGTTGAGGGAGGTAAAAGGTGTATCCTTATTGTATATGTTGATGACATTATTCTTACAGGAGATTATCTTAAGGAAATCACAAGAGTAAAGGTTCTTCTAGGCAAAGAATTCGAGGTAAAAGCCTTGGTGCCTTGAAATACTTCCTTGGGATGGAAGTTGCAAGGTCAAGGAAAGGTATTTATGTATCTCAGAGGAAGTATATACTTGATCTTCTGAAGGAAACAAGTATGTTAGGTTGTAGGCCAGTTGAAACCCCTATTATGGTTTCCAAGAAAAAGAAGCCTAAGAAGAATAAGGAAGAGTCAAAAGAAGAAGAAGATTCTTATGATGAGATTGAAGAAGAAGACAATGAGAATGAAGAGGCCACTAATAAAGAGAGATATCAGAGGCTTATTGGGAAGTTGATTTACCTTTCCCATACAAGACTGGATATTTCCTTTGCAATAAGTATGGCTAGCCAATACATGTCTGAACCAAAGAAGAAGCATATGGAAGTAGTCTATAGGATCTTGAGATATTTAAAGGGTACTACTGGTAGAGGGTTATTCTTCCAAAAACAAGAATAGAGAACCATAGAGGTCTACACAGATGCAGATTGGGGAGGAACTCATCTTGATAGAAGATTAACTTCTAGTTATTGTTCCTTTATTGGGGGAAACCTGGAAGAGTCAAAAGCAAAAGGTTGTTTCTAAGAGAGTATTGAGTTCGAGTTAAGAGCTTTGGCTCAAGGAATAATGGAAGAGTTATAGCTAAAACGAATCCTGAAAGAGATACATGTCGAAGTGAACTCACCATTAAAACTTTATTGTGACAATAAGGCAGCTATAAGCATGGCCTTAAATCCTGTTCAACATGAGAAATCAAAACATGTAGAGGTGGATAGACATTGCATCAAAGAAAAAGTGGAAGATGGAATTATATGTTTGATTTATTTACCTATAAACCTTCAAGTTGCAGATGTTTTAACGAAGGGATTACATAAGCCTGCATCTAAAAGTTGCATAAGCAAGTTGGACATGATTAACATCTATGATCCAACTTGAGGGAGAGTGTGGAGATATTGTATTTATTGTAAATATTATTATCTGACTATTAGGAGTTAATAGGATTTATTAGAATTATTAGTATTTATTAGCCATTTATTTGCTTGTCTTCTAGCTCTGTGTATATATAGTCTTCTGTATCCTACTATTATGATCAATGAAAAATCATATTTCTCCTCTCAAAAATCCCACAGAGGTTTATATGGCTCTTCCTCCTAGTTTTTTTTCTCTATTACCCAATACTATTGGCAAACTTCAAAAATCTCTTTATGGTCTAAAGTAGGCTTGTCGCTAATGGTTTGCTAAATTTACAACCGCTCTTACTTCATTTGGTTATCTCTAGTCTAAAGCTGATTATTCTTTATTTATCAAGGAGACTGATTCTTCATTTATAGTGTTATTGGTTTATGTTGATGACATTATATTGGCTGGTAATGATTCTATTGAAATTGCCAATATTAAAAGTCTTCTTCATCAGTCTTTTAGAATCAAGGATTTAGGGGTCAGCTCTGTTATTTTCTTGGTTTGGAAATAGCTCGAATATCTTCTAGTATATCCATCTGCCAATAGAAATTTGCTTTAGACATTCTTTCTAATTGTGGTTATCATGCTTGCAAACCAACTTCTACCCCTATGGACAAGTCTACCAAGCTTTCTAAAGATGATGGCACTCTTATTGCTAATCCATTCACTTATTGGTGTCTCATTGGTTGTCTCTTCTATTTGACAACAACTCACCCCAACATTGCTTTTGTTGTCCAGTAATTATCTCAGTTTATGTATGATCCGCGTAGTACTCATCTACAAGCTACTCAACACATTCTTCATTATCTTAAGTCCTCTCCAGGAAAGGGCTTATTTTCTCCTGTTAACTCTAATCTCAAATTGAAGGCTTTCTTTGACTTTGATTAGGCTAGTTGTATTAATTCTTGTCGATCCATTACTGGCTTTTGTGTTTTTCTTAACGAAGCTTGGTTTCCTAGTGCTTGAAGAAATAGTCCATTGTTTCTCGTTCCTCTTCTGAAGCTAAATGTCAAGCTCTTGATTCTATGACTTATGAGTTACAATGGTTGCTCTTTTTGTTACAAGACCTTCATATCCTTCATCTTTCTCCTGCTCTCGTCTTTTGTGATAATCAATTTGCTATTCATATTGCCTCTAATCCTACTTTTCATGAGCGCACTAAGCATATAGAGCTAGATTGTCATCTTGTTCGTGATAAGCTTCAAGCTAGCATCATCCATTTGCTTCCTATTCACTCAAAGGATCAAATTGTTGCAATCTACATCAAGCCTCTTAGAGCTGGTCCCTTCAATAATCTCCTATACAAGTTGGGCATGTGTGACATACATTCTCCAGCTTGTGGGGCAATATTAGATTTTTGATAATATATATTATTATGTATAGTTATAGTTAGGGTGGTTATAACTTTTTAATTTTCTGTTATTATTTTATTCTTTGATATATCTTTTTCCTTTGTATAAATATATCTTATATTGGAATTAATAAGATAAATCACTATTTTCACAAATTGCATTAAAAAACATTCAAATCACATTACAAATGTGCTTTTGCCAAATTCAATAAATAGTTGGTTCCTCCAAATGTGTTTTTGCTATGTGTAAACTAAAAACTAAACACTTCCAAACTTTAACTACTTATATAATTAAGGAACATGAGTAGCTCGATCCTATGACTTACACAAACTTGAGCAATTGGTATGGATACTAATTAATTAATTCTGATTGAAAAAATCAATCATGGGCTCATAAACAACTTGTTTGGCATTAACGCCCATGACAAAATCAACATGAGCATATTCGTCTATGGAAAGTACAACAAGCTTGTCCTTGTTATGATCTTTGAGATCGTCAAGCAAAACGGCAACGTCGTTTACATCTGACAGCGTATCTTTCCCTCCATTGCTGAGGAAAAGAGGAAGGTCGTTTGGTATACTAGTCATGTCGTATACAGGAGGACTGGCTTGTCCATAGTGTTGCATGTTTTGTGCTTGATCTCCATAGTTGTACATCGCTATGTACCCTGTCCTCACCACTGCACAAACCCAAACCCAATAGGACTTATAAGTTTTATATCAATCACTTATCACATATTTATTTGGAAGAATAATATTAAAGTCTCAAAACAATAAGTTTATGATAGTTAGGTCCTGATAAAATTATCTATAAACCAGTTATAAATATTAATTTAGACAATTACAGATTCAGGAGTTTTAATTGCAAATAAGATACTTAAAATCTAAATATAACTCTCACTTTGTAATTATGATTCCTATTTATAACTATTTGAATCAATATTTATAACTTATTTTTTAAAATTTTTGTCGGGAATAACTATTATAAAGTCCCCATTGCTAGACTTTATTGTCATTCTCCATATTTATTTGTATTGTTAGTGTCTGGCTAACTTTTTCCTAAAATAAAAAACAACATAAAATAAGACAAAAAAAAAGAAGAAACAGACAAAAGAATAAAATAAAAAAATTAGAAGAATATTAATGTCTGATTACGTTTAAACTTTTTTACATTCCAATAGCAAAAACAATAAACAATTAAGTTATTCTATATTTTAAATAATATTTTTATATACATATCTCATTTTCAATACTATCAGTTAGATCCGAACATTTTTAGATCAATTGATAGTACGTAGCTTTTCTCAAAAAAAAAAAAAAGAATAAAAGAATATTAGATTTTCTCGTTTAGACCATAAGCATATTTTGCGGCTTACCCAAGCACATAAAAGACATACTTTTAAAAAATTATAATATCTTTTAATTAATTTATATTTATTATAAATTGTAACATTTTATAGAAAATTTAAGAAACTATTACCCATTGAATTCAAAGTCAACTAATAACCCTTCATCAGAGTATTCATTGAGTAAATCAATGATATTAATAATTACGTGCAACAATAATTCCTATAAAATATTATAATATAGAAAAAAATATATCCCAAAGATGATGCTATTTTGTACAAAAACGGTTTTTTTTTTAAAAAAAAAAATTGAACCGATTGAATCAGTAACTCAATTAAGTTTCCCTTTTTGGATCTGTTCGACTAATTTTTATTAGGTTCTCTTTTGGACCAATTTTATATAGTCTGTTTCAGGCTAGTCCTAGCAGTTGCACATTGATATTTACCAGTTGGATACAATTCTGATAATATGGGATTCAATTTGAATTTATAAAATGAAGAGAACATACTTTGAGCAAGGTGGATCAAGTTCTTGGTTGATGTTGGTTGAGGCTCATGATCAAGATAAACATCTATCCTCGTAGAATTAATGCAACAGTTTGGGCCTGAAATTCAATAATTAAGTGGTATAGAATGACCCAAAAAAAAAAAAAAATAATTGACACTTTCATAATCTATGTTTTTATCAACTAGCATGTTACACACACACACACGCAAACATTTTTAGTTTTACATTATAGTACCTGTGAAAACTGTCAGTAGGTTGGCGCAATTGATGCCTGGAATTTTGCAGATACCTTCTAAAAGTTTGGAAGCATCTTGCCTGTTCATCAAAAGAACAATATTATTATAATATTAGAATGATTGAAGCAAAATATTATGCATCATGTGTGGGTATGTGTGTGTGACTTCTAGAATGCAAGGGACAAGTAAAGAATATTAATAACTAAAGGTTAAGATCGTTTTTGCTCTTTAACTTTATTTGAAGGGTCATGAACATTCTAAATTTAGCTATGAATTAATTTTGTCCCTCAATATTAAAGATTCTCTTTCTTATCACTTGTCATTACCTCATCGTTCTTTTCACTATTAGTGAGTCTCACATTACATTTTTTTAATATTTTTTATTATAAAATATTGGGTTAAGGGTAATTTTTACCCCTCAATTTCACTTTGAAAGGTTACTGGCCGCTTTCAATTCAAATATTTTATAATAAAAATATTAAAAAAATGTAATGTGGAGCCCACTAATAATAAACATGTTGTGTTAATGGCAAGGTAGCAAGGGAGAGAATTTTTAATATTGAGAGATAAAATTGATTCATAATTGAGTTTAAGATATCTAATGATTCTTAGGTTTAGAAAGTGAAGGCAGTGACAGTATCGTAAGTAACGTTCAAGGTTGTTTAGACAGAGTCCTCGAGGAACTAGTTCTAAATATAGTTTCTAGACTGTTTGCCAATATACCTGGTCTAAAAA
Source organism: Prosopis cineraria (assembly GCF_029017545.1). Taxonomy (NCBI): domain Eukaryota; kingdom Viridiplantae; phylum Streptophyta; class Magnoliopsida; order Fabales; family Fabaceae; genus Prosopis; species Prosopis cineraria. The sequence continues at coordinate 22,476,271 of NW_026555339.1, read as the reverse complement.
ATATGTTTTTTAAATAAAAGGTTCAAATATTTTTGCTTTCTAAACCGGTTAGGTTTAGATATATACATTTTTAATCGGTTTGAAAGGTCTTTTTCACACTAATGGATAAAACAAAATAAACTCATTGGGTTATGAGTTTGTGTTAATTAAAGGTATATCACGTTTCCTTTTTTCTACCATGTCACTCATAAATTACATGCATAAATAACCTGTAAAGTTAACACTTCCCTTTTTTTGAAAAAAAAAAAAAATCGTACTTACTCTTTGAGATTAAACTCGCGAAGACCTAACCAGTACAGATCCTGTAATAAAGAACAGGGAAACGTTTTGAAGTTAATTTGCATTGTGTGCTGTCTGTGCACACACACACGCACACAATTCTCATAAGTAAATAAATAAATAAAGAAAAATATTCTGGGAATGAAGTTTGTTACATCAGCTAGAAAGATATTAGCCGCAAATTTGATAGCCGGTGAAGGAATCTGATTGAGATGAGCAATTGGACTAAGTAAAGCAGCAGATCTGATCATGTTTACCATCTCCCCTTCAGAGAATGCAGCTAATGCAATTAGAGTTCCCTGAATTTTCAATTTATATCAATAATATTATATCTAGTAATTAATGAGTAAATAATTAAAACCACATTGTTCACAACTTTTATATAGATCAATTTTCGTACCAAATCTGAGAAATTTTTTAAATATTTTTTAAAAATCATAAATTAAAATTTTAAATTTGGAGAATCCAAATCTAAGTTTGATAATAAATGTTAAATGACAAATTTTTCATTAAATTATAGGTACAGGAGTGTTTGAAATTTATTTTTTGGTGTAATGTTCTCCTAATATTTTAAAATGATGCAATATTGCTTTTATTACTAACAAATGTTTACTTTAACCATTAATTGACTAAAAAATTATAGAAAATGCCTTAAAGATTACATAAAAGGACCCAATAAGAAAAACTAATAACTTTTATGTAATTTTTCTGATCCTTTTTTGTAGTTTTTTGATTAACTAATAGTTAAAGTTAACATTTATTAAAGTAGAGGTAATAATATAGTACATTGAGAGGAAATGTTACACTAAAAATAAATTTAGAAATCACATTAGATATACTTGAACTTATAGTTTAATAGCAAATTTGTCATTTAATCCTAATTTAAATCTCATCACACTGCTGTGATGATCATTGAAATTAGACTCCTTGTAAATAATTAATGCAATGATTGCTCGATATTTTACTACGTATAGTTACACTAAACTCAAATTGAGATACTCACCAAGGAATGACCTGTATAGTGCAGCTTTTGTCTGGTTTGGTTATACACATATTCGACACAGGCTTTAAGATCATAGGAGACTAATTCATCCCATGACCATTCCCAATAAGCCTACAATTTTAGAATAAGAAATTAAAATGAATTAATTAAGAATTAAATGATAAAGCTCTTAAACTATTTAATAATTTTTAATTTTAAATATTTAAAATTGTGGCAATCACCACCTCACTATTAAAATTAAAAAAAAAAATTGTTAGCTACTTCAATAGTGTGGGGCTCAGATATTCTGACAAGTAATGCCATGCCCAAACATCTAGGCCCCACACTACTAAAGTAATAAACATTTTCTCAATTTTAATGATAAGGCAAGTCTAATTTGTCGTGGTTTTAAATGTTTAAAAATAAAAATGTATAAAAATTGAGTTTATAATTCTAAATGCTCATAGCCTATATAATTTAAAAGTCAAATTGCTATGTTACCAATGAATTAAAGAATCATGCAATATAATCATTATGAATAGTTTTTCGTTTTGAATTTAATATGTCATTATATTTAAATAAAAAGTACCTTATCACTGGGAGTGAGAGATGTATGGCCACTGCTATATCTAGTGCCACGAGTATTAGCAAGCCACACATCATACCCATTGTCGGCTAATATAAATCCCAATGATTCATCAGGAGAATTAAACAGCCATATCATAGCATCCTGAAAACCACATATTATTACTCAAAAATACGTCATAATTCAATAATTTACCTGCTCGTACAAATTCGACATTCTCAAACTTATAAATATTGTATTTTGTGGATGTTCATGAATTCTTTCAATTCGTGGCCTTTCATATCCTGTATTCCATAACTTCTCCAGTGAATGGTTTTAATAGTTTTTCCCAGTACTTATAAACTCAAAATTACATACTATATATTGATGTGAATTAATTTTATTATTTAATATTTTGTAACTCATGGTAGGGTTGGATGAAATTTAATTGTTTTTCCTTTCTCTTCAATTCTCTCTTGTATTATTGTAATGTTCTTTTATCTTGATCATTTCTTTTATATTTTGTTATTTTCATAACACGTTATGAGTATAATTTTCGTTATTTGTTTTATAAAGTTTTGATTGATGGTTTGAGCCTTACATGTGAAAAAAGCACATATGTCCTATGTTGAGTTCATAACAATCACACGATTATTTATTCGTATAAAAGTTCTTAACATTTTTCGATGTTTCCCAAAAGAACCTATTTCATTTTTTTCTAATGAAATTTTTGAAAAATGAATTTCATTAATTGATTAAACACGTCTCTTTCTTGATAATATCTGTCAATTCTTAACTTGCTGATCGTAACAAATACTCCTTTCGTTTTCAAATATAAGCACATATTAATATAATACTCACATAGTTTAATAAAGATGTTGGTTAAGCATAATAATTATATCTGTTAGTGAAAAAAAGCATAATAATTATGCCTAAAATTAAATAATTAGATTAAAATATTCTTTTAATTAATTTTAATTTTTTCTAATTTAATAATGCTACCCATTTATGAAAGGTAATATGGAGAACATATAATAAACGCTTTATGAATTTTTTAATTTCGTTTATTAAAAATAATGAAATATATGGTAGTTTCTCTTATAATAAAAAACAGAGAGAATATCATATAGTTATACTAATAAGAAAATCATTTTTATATAGTTAATTAAGTGTGATGATGAAGAAGTAATACCCATGATTTAAAAGAAAATTAAAGCATGAGATTTTGTTTGATCTGAAACAACTTACACTGAAGAGACCATGTTGTAGTAGAACAGGTGGCTTATCTGCTATTTTACCAGATTGCCCTGCTGGAATTCTCTGAAGGCTTAGAATGAAACCATCGTTTGTTGTAACCTGAATTATCAAATCATGCTCACGTATTGGAAAAGTTAGCTTCATAAACAATAATTGACTAAAAGGTCCCATTCTGTAACATTCATTTTGCCCCCGAAAAAAAATTCTGTAACATTAATTTTGTTTTCTAAAAGCATCAGGATTCGCCTTAATTAGACATGAGATATTTTGAAAAGGAAGAAAACTTATGTGAAACTTTTGGATACTTGCCATATTTGCTATTTGATTATTTAAAATATTGTGAATAAACACGTTTTATTGTACATACATGATTTGATGTTTAAAATGATTAAGTTACTCATTATTTTCAAAATATCGTGCAAGTCCTAAATTAAAAAAGTAAAAACTCGATCAATTTTACTCGTTAATTTTTCTAAAATTATGCATAACCCTATCTATTTTCAAACCATGCCCTATTCAAACATCCCATTAAGAGAATAGATTGCATTAACCTCTCCTTTGTTTTTGCTCAATAGAAACTCTTGCCAGAGATGTTTGAGCGTATTTTGAAAATATAGCTAGAGGAAAATCTATGTAAGTACCTTAAGTGAAAAATAATTTAAGGGACGTTTGTGCAATTTTCTTTTTGTTTTAAGATTGTTTTATGAAGGTTAACAAAACTACATGGAAAGTTTGCGTAATTTTAGTTTTAAATCAATAAAGGCTTGTATTGACTCTGAAAATAAATGAGCAATATTATACCTACATAAAACAATCTTAAAACAAAAAATATAATTAGGCAAACTTTCAATAAAGGCTACGGGTTGACCCATATTACCGGCTCTATATATCACTGGTATATGTTATATTAGTGTAAAACTTTATGAAATCTGTATAATTCTCTTCAAAAAGTATAAATATGTTATGTTTTTACTAAGAAATCTGATTATAAACATTAGATAACTTACCTAAATCTTTTCCTCTAAGATATAAAAAAAAAATCTATTTTGTTTTGATAATAACATGGGGCTTGTTATTTTAATTTGTACAACCTTAAGGGAAAAAAAAACCCATCTTTCTATTCTTTTTAATTCTACTCAAGCGCAAACAAACAGCTCTAATAATGGTAATTAATACTAATTACGTACCTTATGTTCTTCACATTTGTAGCCTTGTGTCTCCACCATTGATTTGCAGATACCATCACTATGATCACTTGGGAAAACTACTGGCAATTCATCTTTACCATTCATTGAGTAAAGAGATTTTCTTCCTTGTGCCTCTAAAATGCATACAAGAAATATTGAAAGCAAAGTTAATAAAATTTTCTTGGCCATATTTACCAAATGGTCTTGCCCAATTATGCAGAAACAAGAATGATGTAGCATTTTATATGCAATCCAAATATGAAGTATATTAAGGACCGAGTTGAAAATTATTGTGTATTTTACGGTTCAAACATTTTGAATTCAGACAAAGAATTAATTAGCGTTGATGGGTTCTTTTAAAACTTCCAAATTAAAGTATTTTTCACGTATGCTTTGGCTTGACGTGCCCGTTAGGTTTCAAATTTTTGTTTGGACGGTTCATTGATTGGATGATTGGAATATATTTGCATACTGCTTTGATTTTCCCACCAACCTTTGACCAGTAATTTGTGCTTGAAAATTGAACAATTAGAGGATATTATTTTTCTTATTTATTTGAACTTGATTCGATAAAAAATTTGTTCAAATAATTTATGTATTTTCTTATTTATTTACCCTTATCACTTTAATTTATGGAATTTCTTGTTCAATCACTTATTAAAATTCATAGAAAATGATTATTTCAAATTTAAATATAGTATATTGAACTTAAGAAAAACTTCGTGTGACAAATATCAAAACTTTCCTGATGTGAAAACTTTCTATCAAGTCTGTGAAAACTTTCTTCACGTATAATCCCTTGCTTAAACCAACTTCTGTACTTGATTATGACACAATTAATCACCTGGTCATGGAAGAATTATTGTCTCTCATGAAGGTTTAAAAAATGTATTTCATTTTTTATGCTCTGAAGAGTATCATAGCTTATAAATTGAAGAGAGCTAAGGTTATTGGGTTCAGTATTTTTCTATTTTATGTTTTTTATTTTCCTGTATTTTTTTAATCTGGAGTTCTATTGTCTTCCCTTGATTGCAATTACGTATGGTTCTTTTTGGATGTGTTAACTTTTAATTTCTGATTTCTTTTTCTCTTGACTTGAAGAGAATTAAGTAGAGATTTAATAAACATACCGGAGAAGTGCTCTTGATATACCAATCTCATACACACATCTTGATTAGTTGAGGAATTCAATTTTCTTTTCATTTTAAAAATATTTTAATTTAATAATCTATTTTTTGTCACTTTTCACAGGAGCATTGAATTCAAACTGAAATTTTTGCTGAGCTACCTATCATAGAACAACTGTTGCTTATAATACAATTTTCAAGCATTAATGAAGAACTATTAGCCTTAGTTTGGTAGATTAATTATGTTTCAGGTGCTTTAAGAGTCAAGGACCTCTTACAAAGAAGTGCAGGAAGGTGTGTCAATTGGGTTATCGATGGTGAAGAGGACATTGACATCTCATTACATATGCAGATGCTTATGAATAGGTAATTGGAGTGCTAACTAGTACAAAGCTTTATAACTCAAGGTCAGCTCACTTTATGCACACACACACACTAAACTTTGCTGCCCTTAAAAGGAGTTCTGTTTGCTTCTTTTATGCCTAGAAAACTTAAAATGCTGTATCACGATGGGCAAGGGCAAGGACAATAGCAGCTAATTAAGGTATTCAATTTTGGTATAAATTCAATCTTGGTATTCAATTTTGGTATTCAATCTTCTAATAAATTCAATTTTGGTATTCAATCTTCTAATAAATTCAATCTTTTGTAAACTACTTGTACAATGTGGTTCCTTTTGGCTCTCCATGTGTTTGAGAGAAGTACCCAATGTGGGTTTATTTCATAGTCAATCTATTATGTGCTCTCTATTATTAAAGATTTTTGTTTTCTAGATGGATCCTGAAGTTTTACTCCCTAAAACACCTTCAAGAATGAAAGCACGGTATTTGCAGACTCTTGGTACATCGAAGAAGAAAGAACTAGAACCTTTGAGAATATATAAATTGTGCTCTATATCTATATGATAAGTTTTTGATATATCAATATAAATATAAATTTAAATTTCAAAACTAGTCTGACTGTTCATAAGTCTAATAATATGATTAATTTTTTTATTATTATTATGCAAGGAAAATGTGTTAGCTTTAATAAACTTAGTGAGTGAATTCTGTAACTAACACGCCTACCTCCCCAAAATTTCCATATAATGCAATAGTTGATAAGATACGTGTAATTTTTACAATATAACTAGAAAAATAAATTTACATGTAATTTATTATAATAAAGATAAAGATTATGTAGATTCTTGCTTTTGTCCTTTTCATTTCCATCACATAAATCTAACAAAATCATGTATTCTATCATGTCCTCTTAGTGAGGAAATAGTTGCTGGAACTTCAATCTTTATAATATGAAAGCTCAGACTCCATTTGTGCCTAAGATGCCCTATCTTTTCTTTCACATGATCAAAGTGGGACGCTATCTTTAATGATCCAAATTATAAATTCACTCTTTAAAAATCTCATCTACTATCACTAGGGCACAATTGGGGTTTTGAATTTGTGTATATGGTTTAAGTGTTGGCCATCCTTTTCACAATTACACCCTCTAATAGTTTCTTTTAGCAGAATTTGTGTGCTTGTATGACCCTAGCTTATGCCGTTGAAATTGGTCGAGAAGAATACCAATCTATAGGACTCTCAACTATAAGTCTTATTTACTATGATCTACAATCAGTTCTTATTTGCACAATTTCTTCATCACAATTTGTTAGCGTGATTTGTTTTCAAGTCAATGGTGTATTGCACAATGTCCCATTCCTTTTTATAGTACTTGGTTAGCTTTTTTTGTGTGCACATGGTAATCACTTACACTGTTTGTCCTTGCACGAGAGAATGTGTTACTACAAGTAGAGGGTGAATTTCGAAGGCTTAGCAATTATGGTGGTGCTGAGGTGGGAATATTACGTCTCAATATCACCTTTTCCATCTTCTATAGGTTAATTTTTATGCTTATTTATTCATTGGCCATTTCTATTTAGATTGGTCCTTTCCATGGATCCCATTATGGTAAGACAAGGGTTAAAGTTAGAGTTCAATTAAATCTGCATGGCATTGTCAGTATTGAATAAGAAGTAAGAAAGAAGCCTTATTTTCTTCTATGTCCACTTTATGCTATTGTCAAAGCTATTGTGATATAAACTTTTTCATGGTTTTAGTTGATTGAAGATCAAGTTGATGATGGAAAGGGTAATGATCTTTCAAATGCTGAATCTATGGAATATGGATGTTAAGCATCGCACTGATGACAAGGCAGAAACAAATGGTGTTGAAGATAGTGATAATAGAAATGATGAATTTCCACACAAAATTTGCAAGCAATATTGTCACCTCTCACTCCCCCTGGTCAAGAGCAAGTTTATTTCTCTTGTATGAGAATTATACAATCAAGTATTTTTGTCTCCCATTCATTTATTATTCTATTTCTTAATACTATTATATCTCTATTATCGACTGATTTTCACAATTTTATGGATAGCATGTCTATGTTTTTCTCTTTTTGGAGATGAATTGGTCATAGATCTCATTCATATAGATGCCAGAACTTTGAAGCGAGATAAATCTTAATTCATTATAGGCTTGAGAAACAAAGATAAAATGTGAATAAATAAAATATCTAAAAAGAAGAAAAATGATTGAATGGAAGAACTCTAAAATTTAGTTATCTCAAATGTGTTGATGTCAATGGTATCAATGATATTTGCTTCAAATTCTTTAATTCCAACCTGTGTAATGCATAGGAAACTGTCTAGTTTTATATATAATCCAATTGTGAAGTATATTAAGGACCGAGTTGAAAATTATTGTCTATTTTACGGTTCAAACATGTTTGAATTCAAACAAAGAATTAACGTTGATGGGTTCTTTTAAAACTTCCAAATTAAAGTATTTCTCATGTGTGCTTTGGCTTGACGTGCCCGTTAGGTTTCAAATTTTTGTTTGGACGGTTCATTGATGGGATGATTGGAATATATTTGCATACTGCTTTGATTTTCCCACCAACCTTTGACCAGTAAGTTGTGCTTGAAAATTGAACAATTAGAGGATATTATTTTTCTTATTTATTTGAACTTGATTCGATAAAAAATTTGTTCAAATAATTTATGTATTTTCTTATTTATTTACTCTTATCACTTTAATTTATGGAATTGCTTGTTCAATCACTTAATCACTTATTAAAATTCATAGAAAATAATTATTTAAAATTTAAATATAGTATATTGTACTTAAGAAACACTTCGTATGACAAATATCAAATTTATACGAAATAGTAATAAAACAAAATTCAAGGGATAAAATTCCAGATTGGGACCAATTTGATATTACTGAAACTAGATCAACATAATGGAGGAGCCATGCAAATCCACAATATAGTCATTTTGCAATGAAGTCCCTATGTTTACAAGTCAGTCCCTTTTTTCATTCTTAAATATTTGGATTCCTCTTAGTTCACCATCAAGGTCTTTAAATCGCTCAAGACCACTGTCCTAAAAGCCACTATAGAACATGTTTGATTACTTGTTTTTAGAACAATTTTCTTCTGAAAAATTTTTATAATTTTTTTTTGAAAATGTGTTTTTTGTTATATGAAAAAACAAAAAAGTTAAAAGTGAAGAATTAGAAAACCATAACATTTTTTAAATGTTTTATTACTTTTTGTTTTGCAAAACTAGAAAAAAGACAAACAAAATATCATACTTTTATTAATGACAATTATGTTAACAAAATAAATTATTATTTTATCCTTTATTTCACCAATTTAAATGTTTTCAAAAGAATGATTCAAATTTTTTTATTTCTAAAACTTGTTCCGAGAAACAATTTCATAGAATTATTTTAGGGAAAATGATAGTTAGGTTCAAATTAGGTCCCCCAACCAATTTCAAAGTGCAAATTTTAACATAGTTGAAGAATAAATAAATTTGTTTTTCCTATTAAAATTTGGAGCATATGTTGTAAATTCATCACAATGAAGTTGTAAAATTGAAAGTCAAACTAACAAATTCCTGAAGTTTGGCACTTTGAAATTGGTCAAAATTTAATTTAAATTAATTAGTTTCCTTGGGACCCATCTGTCATTCTCCCATTGTTTTAAGAACATTAAAAAAAAAAAAAAAAGAACCAAACAAACCCATAGTGACCAAAAGTCTAGGTGTAAAACATGGGATGTTACGGCTATGAAAGACGAGCTTTTGCACAGGCATTGGTCCAAACATGGAAACAAACATAATATTATTAGGCGCTAATTACAACTTGAAATTAACTGTATCACCAAAGCTAAACCGCATTATGTATTAAACTGAATCCAATCACTTAACATTACTTGAAACAAATTGAAACCACTGGCTTTGAGGATTGTCCATACATGAAGAATTGGAATCCGCACAAATGCATTTTGCAGTCAAGATGGTTGACGAGTTAGCATCTTTTTGCAAGCATAATTGGTTGCCTTGTGCATCTACGGTAGCCCAGTGCATGCCAGACTCTGTTATGGGTTTCCATGACGTTTGGTTTGTATTAGAGCAATCTTTTGTGAGCAACACTGGATTCCCATCTCCATTTGCCTTCAAACACTTAACTTTCCGTCTGCTCTGAAATTTGATCTGTGTCCCATTTAGACTCCACCCACTCACCCTTTTACATTCATTCACTTCCACTTGATCACCAAGCTTCCTACTTTTCATGCATTGACCAGTTTGTGGATGATAAAATATGCTTGACATGGCCTCCTTTGAGCTTGGATCTTTGATAGAGAAAATAGTTCAATTAAAAAAACTAAATAAGAATAATTATCTCCAAGTTGAAAGGGATATGCATATGAACAAATTTATATTTCATCTATTTAATATTATAAGACATTTTTAATTGAATCTCTCCCAAATGAATTAATTAAATGCCTTTAAAATTACAAACTATTTCCATATTTACCCTTTTTTAATAGTATATCTCAATTAGACATTGAAAGACCAAAATGCCTTATTTTTTTTAACAAACTAAATTATATGATAAAGAAATAGTTCAACAAGAAACTAAAAAAGGATAATTATCTTCAAGCTTGAGGATGATATGGATATGATAAAAAATAGGCTAAAGTATAACTTAAGTTTTTTTATTTTACACAACATTTCATTTTAATCCTATAATTTTATAAAATGTCTTTCTCATTTAGCCTAACACCATTAGTTTCATCACAAAATCTTTTTACATTTAACTTTTAAATATTGGCAAAACATTTTCAAATGTTGACATATTAAGTTTTTTTTAAATAATAATGATTGACACAATAAATAATTATTTGAAGCTACTTGATGTTAGAGTTAGAGAACTAAAAAAAAATACTTTATAAAATTAAAGGATCAAATTAAAACTTTAAATAAAGTTAGATGATCAAAAGTATGACAATAAATAGTTATCCTGGTAGCAACGCCACCTCTCTCTCTTGGAAGAGGTTTATGGTTCGAACCCAAAAATATATGTTAACCTCTCTATATATATATATATATATATGCACACACCTTGAAGTGTTTTGAGTACTAGCTGGAATCTGTTAGGGAACTCTGGGTAACTAGGTTTCTTCCATTGGAAGTCTACCAAACCATAAGACTCTCCTGGGTTGACATTGCCTTCTCTGAGATAATAACTACCTTGGAGTCCCCACCAACCCCAACCTAAGTCATTCACAGCAAGGTACGCTAAAACACAAGTCAACCATCTTTCATCAGGTTCTGTTCTATTTGGTGACAATGGAATCCCATATTCAGTCATCAAAAGAGGAGCAGGATTAGAGCTAGTTGTTAGAAACCCAGCATGAGAGTTTAACTCATTGTTCACTTTCCCACAAAGATAGTTCGCTGATTGGTTGCTCCAATTTTTAGGCTCACCTGAAACAGTGTAAGCATGTACCTCGTATGCCAACTTATCCTTAAAAGTTAGGTTCAATGGCTTGTCCTTTAAAAAGCTCAGGTCATTGTCGTTGTAGAAACCTGAAATGAGGACTACCACGTTTGGGTTCCCTTGATGAACAGTTTGTGCTCCTTGGGTCATATTCCCATACCAAGAATTAGTGTTTTGAAGTGGACCTCGTAGCTCATTTCTCAAGCTCATTACCACCACCTAAATTACAAAATTTACATGAATTAGGAATATTCACAATTGAGTTACACGAAATCAATTTCAGTGCTCATCATCTCTGTAAGCACCACCGTGCTTATCAGAGGTGATGAGATCTAGACTATCTTGGTTAAAATCTGAACAGTCTAGATCTGAAGTCTATGACAAAATAGCAAGTATCCCTTACTATATAATGCGGGAAAGCTGTGATATCTTCAAAAGATAATTTTCTTGTATATCTTTTTGTTTAATTTGATGGATTGTCCATGATCAATTTTGTTTTTACAATAGTTAAACTACTAAAAATTGGGCAATTATGGTCATTTAAATAAAAAAAACGAAGGGTTTGATAAAAGATTATCACATCCTCTACGGACGAGAGTTTTAATTCCTACAAGTTATTGAAAGTCTTGTTTGTTAGGCCTTCCTCTCAACACAATCCATCTTAACTCATGGATAAGATTTTTTCGTGATTTTGGCTTGTCCACTAAATCCTTAATCTACAGAAGCTAGGAGATGAACCTCACGTTCAAGCCAAAGGAATTTGCAATGTAAATGGCAACCACAACAACTGAATTGGGCGAGAATGAAAGGAAATCCTATTTGAAATACTATCAGGCATTAAATGTAGGCATCCTTTGTAACATGGCAAATTTTGGACCTAGAAGATCAAGAATATCCTTGAATTCAGTCCCAAAGGTTCCCTGAAATGGTGCTCATGAATTAAATCATAATTTAAAATTTTTTCTAAAGTAAAAGCGTAATATTTTCAGGGATTTTAAGAAAATGTTTGTCTATAATTGAGGAATGAACAAATTAAATGTAGACCATACTAAAAATTTTAAATCTAAATGATCATTTCATCACCTGATGAGCACCAAGGCATAGTGCTCATGAGGTGGGTGATAAGCACCAAAACCATACATGAGTTATGCGTACAAATACATGCACAAACTAAATCTATACGTACGATTAGTATATAACTCACATTGGGTTTGTCCTTCAATAACTGAGCGGCCATGGAAAGCCCTTGAAGCCATTCTTTGGGATCAAAACTGGTGTCTCCAAAGAAAGCATTACCATCATCAGGGGCACAACACCACTTAGGTTCACTGATATGGTTATCAGAAATGATCATTATGTTCTGAGCAGCAAGCTGATCCACGACATAAACATAAGCTTGAGGGTGAGTCATAGTGAGAACATCGTGGTTGTGTTCAGTGATGCCAGCTTTAGTATTTGCCAAACCAAGTGAATCAAGAGTTTGTTGAACAGTGTTGTTGGAGTAACGAGTGAACATGTAAGTGGCCCATGTGAGGCGCACGCAATTCAACTTCAGATTGTGCAATTGTAATATAATATGCTTTATGGGTTGCTTGTCTAATCCTTCTGCCAACATGACACTCATATGAGATGGCCAATTCGCGCACTGTAACTTCACATGTTGTCCTGTTTTAGAATCCACGATCCATCTGTTACTTACTGAGAGTGGAAGGCAACATATTTGGGAGGCTAATAAAGACAATAGAGAAATTGAAACGAGAAAAATCACTTGTGAATGATTTGCCATTCTTGTAGGTACAATAGGGTTTTTATTAAATTTTCTCAATATATAGCCTTTTGTTTTGTTTGCTTTTTTTTTTTTGGGTAATTTCTCATTCTGGGGTTATAAGCACTAGTTTGATATGAGGATATACAATACAGAGGTGAGCTGGAGATCTAAAGTGAGGATAAAAACATCTAGGTTGAAGGAGAAAATTAACACCAGAATAGAAAGGAATTAAGGAATGAAGTTGAAAATTATAACTCTCCAAAGAGGAAAACAACCAATTTAAATAATGATCTTAGTGCTAATAATAATTTCTCGTCATCACCTTGATTTATATTGCCATATTTATAATATTGTTCGTTTTCATATTATGGTGATCCTTATAAGGGGGAATTGCATGAACCTAATAATTCTCAAGCGCATGCATGTTTGACCAAAAGCTACGAGAGAGAAGCTTTTGAATTGGCATTAGTCCAAACACAAAAATAAACATACTATTATTAGGATTATAATTGCAAATTAATTGTATTGCTATAGCAAAATCCGAGTCCTTTGGCAAGAAATTAACCGATCTTTGAATTAATTCCAATGCAATATTAATTAACCTTAATCCAATCATTTCACATAGATTGAAACAAATTGAAACCACTCGCTCTAAGAATTATCCATACATGAAGGATTAGAATCTACGTAGCATTTAATGGTCAAGATAGTGGACAAGCTACTTACTTTTGTAAGAATAACTGATTGTCGTGTGCATCTATAATAGCCCATGGGTCCCAGACTCTATAGTGGCTTTCCATGAACTTTGGTTTGTATTAGAGCAATCTATTGTGAACTACATTCCCTTCCCCATTTGCCTTTAAACGCTCAACTTTTTGTCCATTTAACAATTTAATTTGTGTTCCCTATAGACTCTACATGCTCATACCCTATTTCATACATGAAACTCGCACTTGATAATTGTGATTTCTATTTTTCATGGATTGACTAGATTGTAAATGATATGGTATGTTTGACATGCCAACCTTTGAGCTTGGCTCGCTCTTTGATGAAGAAACAAGGGTTAAGCTACATTTTTATCTTTAAATTATTCTCCAAGGAACATCCAATGTTCTAAATTATTTGTTAAAATAATTCTGCCCTTAAAGTAATTAAAACATAACATATTTACTCCTGATGCTAAATACACCAACATTGACTATTAAAAAATGCTATCTGGGACTTATGTTTGACAAAAAATGCCACTTATCATGCTAAGTGGATCCAAATTAAGGTGTATTTTTGCTACTTTTTTAATTACTTTAGGGGCAAAGAGCAAATAGTTTAGGACACTAGGATCTACTAAGAATATTCCAAGGACAAAAATGCATCTTAGCTTAGATTCACTTGGCATGACAAGTGGCACTTTTGGTCAAACTTAAGTCCCATTTAGCATTTTTAAAAATTAACGTTGGGGTATTTAACGTCAAGAGAAATATGCTACGTTTTAATTACTTTAGGCATGGAATTGCAAATGACAAATAGTTTAGAATACTAGGTATTCCTCGGAGAATAGTTAGGAATAAAAAACACACCCTTACCCAAAGATACAATGTTAATAACAAACGAAAAAAAATAATTTTGGTGGTGAATTTTGGTCGTTAAAAAAAAGTCACCACCAAAAGTCACCCCCAAAAATGAATTGGCAATGTTTAATAGTCACACCATCATGATATGACTTTGTTTTTTTGGTAATGAAAAAGTTTATTGAGTTAGGTCCTGAGAGCTCATTAAGACTAGGGCATGGAGATACTTATAAATCACACACTAATAAAGTTCTTATATCAGCATCGATATTGATTCAAATAACCTTGTAAGTTATGGGCCATTCTTTACCAATTAGATGAACCTTTGTTGGTTGATATGACTTTTTTGACCAACAAGTTATATGACTTACCTAAAGGTAAGGATTGGGTATTGGAAGTATTATTAGTCATAATATGACTAAAAATAAAATAAAACGAGTTATATATTATAACTAAACAAAAACTATTCAAAGTAAGCTTTATTGTTTTCCCTTATATTCTTCTTAACTTAAATATATTATAATTAAATGATTATAAATGTAGTGTTATTAAAAGATATATTTCATAGAGAAATGACAATTGCAGACCTTATAAAGAGACATTAGGACAATGAATCAAACTGTTGAAATAGTATTAAAAGACTTTTAATTATTGAAATAACTAATGGAAGGTCACTCATAAATTTAAAGAAAGTTAGACGTGAATTCATAGAAAGTCAATAGTGAAAAGATAAGTAGTCTCATAAATATATGCATCATCACTTGCAAATTAAAGGATAATCACTTT
>NW_026555339.1:22231537-22460821 GCF_029017545.1 Prosopis cineraria | reverse complement strand
GGTGGTCTTCCCTCCCTCCCTTTTGCTAAATTCCTCGTGGCTCAATACAACATAATTTATTCTAAAAATGTGAAAAAAAAACAATTAAAGAAAAGAAAAAAAAAGGGGGTTAGCCTGATAAAAGGAACAAAGAAGGTTTTTTTAAGAATGGCCGAATTATGAGGACAAATCTATAATTTACAAATAATATGATTCTCCATAAATTTTATATTTTATGTCAAGATTGATATTTTTTTAAAAAAAATCATCATGGAGGAGAAAAAATTCAATAAGGAAAAAAAATAATGGAAGTAGTTAGAAAATAATATAAAAATAAAATGAGACAACCGCGTATAAAAACGACACACAAAAACCTAGACTTTCTTTTTCATAATGCATCAATTTATAAGAAGACGGACTCCAACAAGAAAACAAAAAATACTCCCACTAGTCACAGCTCAATTTCAGCATTTTCATTGTAACTAAAGAAATTTTAAATCTCATTAATTCCATTAATTCTGTATAAAAATTTAACAAATTTTTAATTTTATTTCAACTAAATATACATACTTTAAATATAAAATACTCTATTATTTAATAACCTTTTCAATATTTAATGAAAATAAAAAGGATAAAGATGGATACTTGAGATACTTATAAATAGGAATAAAAATAAATATTATCCCCACCTAATAAATCATATTAAAGGAGTAAGGAATAATGAGCAAATAGAATTTTAAACTTGCTCGAAATTGCTTTGAACCTTGAACTCTTAAAATATATAAAATAAATCCTAAATTTTTAAATTTATAGTAAAATAAACCTGACTATTAACTTTTTAACACCATTACTATTCACGTAGGCACTGTTCATAGTTTATTTTTTTAGGAATTTAATCTTAATTGTTATAGTACCTGTGTAAACAATAACAATGTTAAAAAAGTTAATGTTCAGGGTTTATTTTGCTATGAATTTAAAAGTTTAGGATTTATTTTATATATTTTAAAAGTTCAGGGTTTAGTATGATTTTTGGATAATAATTCAGGGTCTTATTTACTTATTAATCCAAAGAGTAAAACATCAATCATATGAAATGACATAGGAAACCACGCGCTGGCGCACAGACAGTATTGTATTTCATAAATTCTCCGACCAATAACTGTCTCACTTTAATTACGTAGTCCAAATTGGATCCGTAAATGCTCGACCACGTTTTGAGCTAGTTCTGCTTCGTACCTACAATCCCAAAATACAACACAAAGGTAAATATAAATGCTGATTAATTTTTGAATTAGAATATGTTGCTGCAATTTTCGAAATAAAAAAATTGATGTTTAATTAATATTTTGAAAAAGTTACTCTCTTTATCAAAAAATATAAGGCATTTTTAACTTAATTTCACTCCCAATAAAATAATTATTTTCTCCAAATTAATATCATCTTTTCATATTTATTCTTTTTTAATAGGGCGTTTCATTTTAAAATAAATATAAAGTGATTTATTTATTATAATCACTTTTGAAAAGTACACTAATTACATTTCAAAAAATTAAAATATTTCACATTTTTTTTAACACTCACCTCTAAAAAAATACTTTACATTTTAAATAGAGGGAGTATATTTAATCCTTTTAATTTGGTACTCTAATTTTCCCCTCATTTAATTAAGGGTTAAATGAGAATTTGGCCCTTAAATTGTAGATTCATGAGCGTAATCTAAGACCTTAAACTCATTTTTAGTATAATATTTTTCCTTAATTTTGAAAATGGTGTCATGTTACTTTTACCTTTAATAAAATTTAATTTTGATAGTTAGTTGACCATAAAATAATAGAAAATAACCAAAAAATTATAGAAAAGGACTAAACTTGTCTGTATTTTATGAGTCCTTTTCTGTAATTTTCTTGATCATTTTCTATCATTTTTAAGTCTTTTTTTTCATTTTATGGTCAATTAACAATAAAAGTTAATTTGTTAAGAATTAGGGAAACATTGTACCGTTTTTAAAAGATAAATGAAAACATTGCACCAAAAATAAGTTTAAGGTTTCAGACCCTCTTAACCCTATAATTTAGAGACCAAATTGTCCCTAAAACCTTCTATTAACAATGAAAATGGAGTAATAGACACTTACAATCCCTTGGAATTGAAACCAGATAAGTCAGCAACTTCTGTTAAACAATCCTTCCATTTTTGCACTTTGTGTGGTACGTCATCTTGGAACTTCCTTTCCCAAAAGTCCAAAGCAACAGCGAAACTCTTTTTTTGATCTCTCAGATCAGATGGATCTACACCATAAAATATGGGAATAACTTGTTGTCCTAATTGTTTTCTTGTGGCAAGAATATGTTGGAGCATATCTAAACAAAATTCAGAATCTGCATAACTTTGAGAGATAAGAACAATCGCAAAACGAGAATCCTCGATTGCTTTTAGGAATTCATTTGTGATAACTGGCGACAGATCATCCAAATAATTCGAATAAACTTTGAATCCTTCCTTACATAACGCAGCATATAAGTACCCTACGAAGCTTATGCGAATATCTGAACCCCTATAACTCATAAACACGTCAAACTTCCAGTTTTGTGTTGAATTGGAGTCAGAAGAGTTTGAGGAAGATGCTTCTTTTACATTCAGCGCCATTGGAAGATTTGTGATCTATACCAAAAGAAAAAAGACATCATTTTGCTAAAGGAAATAAAATCAAATATGGAATGAAAATAACAGAAACAAGGTAAAGAAAAATGGCTCAAGATCTAGATGTATATTACTCTGGCCTCTCAGATCAATGCTTGAAGTGAAATCTGTAAAACCCAAACTTGATATGTACAAGTGCTCGAAGAATGAGAATATATATCTATACGTGTATATAGACAGATCGAGAATCTTCGCACTGAGATGGGAATATATGGAGCCAATGCATTCTTACGACGTCATTTGACTTTATCAAAGTCAACCCATAACACGTTGTGTCTCGATTTAGGGAATTTGAACTATCCAAATTAAATAAATCTAATTCCTTGTCTAGTTTATAATATATAATATTTAAACAATAAATTATTTATTTATTTAAGAAAGTGATAATTAGGTGATTAATATAAAAAAATTCACAAAGTGAAATAAATAATATTAAATAGGCAGAATGATAGTTTAGTCATAAAAGAGGAAATTGACAGTTAAGTCCTTGATATAATTTTCTGAAAATAACTTGTAAGTATCCATTTAAATAATTGCAAATTTTTGAGTTTAATATTTTTGTTTTATTTGTTTTATTATTTTTAAAGTGCCTTACATTTGACTACTTTCCTAAGTTCCCTCTCTTAGGGACTCGTCCACGGACACATTTTCACGTTCTCTGAGCTTTGATTAAATACCAAAAAAAAAAAGGGTGTTCGGCTATTAATTTACTATTAACACACCTTAACGGATTACCATAAATAGTTCACAAGGCGCAGAAAGAGAAAGAGATTCTTCTCAGGGGAAATAGTAAATAATCTCGGGGTTATTTCAGATGGGTGTTTCTCAGTAGATCGAGCTTTGCTTGCACTTGCAGTCTCACAATGCTAATGCCTCGTTGAGTACAAAGGATCTGATTTCTAATGAAGCAGAAGTGAAGATGAAAGTGAAAGTAGAATTGGGCTAAAATTGGACTTAAAAGTATGTTTGGTGTTTTAGAAAATCAAATGGAATTTGAAGTTATAGTCACAATCAAATATTCATATCCAGTTTCTCTAGCCAATCATAGCCCTCATGACCTTATCCACAAAATGGCTAGCCACGACAGCTCATCAATTCACCTATTCAATTACAATCAAAATGCACTATTTGTACCCTTGTTAGCAATATATGTGATGTAAAACAGGAAGGGGAGAGGGGAACAGAGAGAAGAGGAGGAGAGAAAGAGAGAAAGAGATAAAGAAGGAGGGAAGCCAAAACTCTTGAACTCAAATTCAATAATACTCAAAATCTGAATATAAATGAAAAACCTAACTCTATTTATAGAGATCTAAAAATAATAAATAATAAAATAATAAATTTAAATTTAAATTTAATCCCAAATTCTAAATCTAAATCAATATTAAAGATATTGATATCTAAGATAACAATAAAATAAATAATCAAAGCTAATCTAATAGATCAATATCCTCATTTAAATATCCCTATCGGATAATTCTAATATCCTAAATTAAACCTAATTATATTTTATCCCATATCACCATTTCTCTCCCCTATTTGAAGAACTCGGCTCCAGACGAGTTAAAATTTAGGTACAAATCCAAGAAAGGAAGGGTGAGATAAATTTCAATGGAGTGCTCAAATCTGAAAATCCTTTCCAACAAGTGAGATATTGAAAAAGCAAGCTCTGGCAATAGCAAGTAACTTGATATAGGCTAGTATCTGGGAATCCGCTCCAAAAAGTTAGGTAGCAAAAGAACAAACTCTAATAAGGGTGAGTAGTTTGATCATCCATAATCTCTAGAAAACCCTTCCAATAAACAAAGTATTGTTGAATTTGACCATAAAGCAATGAAGTGACCTTGGGAGACACAGCCCATAGACAAGGAATAGTTGTAGCATAATGAGATTGATCCTTCCTAGGAACAATTTGAGAAGGAGCCATTTGTATGGTGTATAGTAGACAACTTGATCATTATTTAGAGAATCTTCAATCTTCTATTAGTAAGGAAGAAGCTTCTGCAATTATTGGTTTGCTTGATGCTTGTTCTTCCATTTGTTCTTCAATTCATCGATCATCCTCTTAATCTCATATGTTTGCCTTTATCACCTTCCACAAGTTGCTTATCATTGGATTTTGGAGGTTTGCAATTTCTTCATACATTTGTGGCATGTTGAGTAATTTTTCATTTTTTGTTGATATGAATTTAGCATAAAAAAATAAAGAGAAAAAAGGGGAAAAAGGAGGAGAAGGCCGAAACTCTCAGACTCTAATTCAATAATAGTCAAAATCTGAATACAAATGAAAAACCTAACTATATTTATAGAGATTTAAAATAATAAAATGATAATAATTTAAATTCAATTCATAAATAATAAATCTAAATCAAATATTAAAGATATTGATATTTAAGATAACAATAAAATAAATAATAAAAGCTAATCTAATGGATCAATATCCTAATTTAAATATCTCTATTGGATAATCCTAATATCTTAAATCAAACTTAATTATATTTTTATCCCATATTACACTATTGGATCATATGTTTTAATAATTACAAAACCAAGAGAAGAGGTATTTGTTATGTGTGCAGACATAAAAAATCATGGATGAAGACAAAACCTCAAGATATGAAGAATTAAGAGAAGATGATGAACTTTAAGATAAGTTATTTAAATTTTCTTAGATTCAATGTGAAAACTTTGAGAGCTTAATCACATTTCATAATCATTAAAATGAATGCATCATATGTCTCATTTATATACATTAAGACTCATCTAAGTATATTCAAGCTTGCAAGTGATGTCTTTCTACTGTGTTAAAAATCATTATAACTGAATTTAGTGTGGGCTGCAGAATCACACGTGATTCTATTTGGATGCTCACGAGAATCAACATGTTGGGCATACTAACAAATGGATCACACAAGAGTCAAAAAGTGATTCACGCGTAATTTGTCACTTATATTATGTGATGCCTTAAACGTTGCTTTTTATATGTAAAATCACGTGAGATAGCCATTGATATCCATTGTTGCTCAAACCACATATTGCTACACTGAGTCTTAAGTCATCTCAAGCTAAGTTCACTTTGTTAAAATATATGATCTTTGATTCACATGTTCATATCTCTTGATCATGCATAATCTTGCTTGAGTGCATTGCATTTTCATGCATGAAATGTAGCCACCAACTAGTTTGAGCCTTATTTCCTTACTATTTCATGCATGAGTAAAGATGTGATCCACATGTGATTTGTCCTCCCAAATAGACCAAGTCTGGAGATGGTTATTTCATGCGTGATAGCTTTTTGCTTTCACATGAATTTTGTTCACAAGAATTGGCTTTGGCTTTCTACCAGCCACTTCACGCGTGAGAGCAAAGAAGTTCCATATGAGTTCTATATCATATAGATTTGAGCTTCACTTTTTGTAAGCAATTTCACGTGTTAAAGCATAGTGGTTTCACGTAAGATGTGTCACACAAGACTGATGATAGTTTTATATTAGCTAAACCATGCATGAGAGCTGAAGGTTTGCACGTGAGTTTTAGCACATAGAACTGAGTACATATTCACATATGCAGAACCATGTGTCAGAGATCAAAAGGTTCACACATGAATTATCACATATAAATATCTAGAACATGTTGAGAGCAATTTCACACATGATTAGCAGGTCACAAGCAAGAAATTACACTAATGGCTAGAAACACTGTTCCAACAGTTTGTCAATTACCAAAATTATATATGTAATTCATTTTAAGCCTGAACAAGAACTTTTGATTCTTGCGCGAACTTATCTTTATCTGAACATTCAAAAAGTTTTCAAATTATGCTTAAACACCTTGCATTCATTCATCATTCTTAAATAGAATTGTAAAAAAATTCTCACAAGTTTAATAAGCTTTTAACTGTAATTATCTACTCTTTAAGAGAGTCTCTTTGTAAAAGTTTATTTCATTCATCTGAAATCTTAAAAAAGTATTTTTCAAGTGGTTGTAATAACTTGCTGAATTGTCGCTTGGTTTATTAGTTGATTCAAGATAAGTTAAGTCTTGTGAGTTGTATTGTGGTAGCAAGCACCCATTGAAGCTTGCCAATTTAGTTGAAAATCTAATGTTTGATCTGAGGACTGAACATAGGCCAAGTTTGGGGCTGAACTAGTATAAATCTTATGTGTCTCATCTTCTTCCTTCATACTAAAGCATTTTACTCTTTTAACTTTTTAAGTGTCATTTAATTCACTCCTTCTTGGGTGCCAGCCAGCCTATCCTCCATACACCAATGTGTGTGTGTATGTGTGTGTAAATACATAAGTTACAAATCCTCTACATGTGCAAGAACTAAGAGGCATTACAATAAGTAGTTGTTTGCCTCTGGTTCTTTTCTCTTGCCACTAATTGAAATATCACCTATAAAATGTTAAATTATGGGGTGAAATAAATATCTTAGTAATCAAGGAATCCTAACTTCTATTATATATAAGTATAAGTATTTAAAGGCATATAAAGTGGGTAAATATAAATATCAATTATATTAACAAAATTAGGCATGTATGGTCATTAATTTCCCCCTTTATCTTCTCCTTATTCATTATTCTAACCAAGTCCGTGGGCTACAACTCTTAACAAGACCAATTCATGTGATTGGATTAGTCTAAACTCTTCAATATTCAAGAGATAATAGGGCAAATGGTCACCTCTCCCCAATTCTCAACTAGGCCTGCTGGCATATAATTTTTTAGGATCAGGCTTAAAAAATAGGAAATTTTGGTATAAAAGGGCTTTTAGACCTTGCCCTAATTATATGCCCTGCAAAAACAAGCGAGCTCGGACTTAAGCTAGTCCTTAGGCCCTTACAATATTTTTTTAAAGTTTGTTTATATAATTAACTTAAAGTTATGACCAATTAGGATATAAGAATAACACAATTTGTTAAATATTTATTTTTAGTGACAAAGATGAATTTGGTCAGGTTGTTGAAATAACACGACCTTTTATTGATAGCTTTGTTGGTGTTGGAGCTCCAGTGACTTTTGCTAGAGTTTTTACAACTGGTGACCTCACTAGAAACAAGGGCTTTTCGGCAGTCGAAGGCGGTGATTTGGTAGGCGTTGGTGACTGTGGTGGACTTTTTTTTTTTTTTTTTAAAAAAAGAAACATCATAAGTAGTTTATATTTTCGCAGCATAATTTAATTCCATTTAGGTCCCTTAGTCCTACATAGCCATTTTATAATCATTTGCTCATTTTTTTTGTAATAAAAGTCCTTAGGAGGTCCTTAAATGCGATTTTCCCAACAATTACAAAAATTGCAATAAAATATTCTAGAAATTCATTTTCTCGATGAGGCAACTCAAGTTTATTGAATTGGATTTTAATAAGTAAAAATTTGACTTGCTTTTATTATATTAATTAATCATAGGATGAGCATCACTTCTTTGTCCTTAGTACGTATATGTTGTTTCCAAATTTCAAAGCATGTGAAGTTTTCTTTTCTTTTCTTTTTTATCTTTTTTAGACAGCGTTTTCTCATGTGAGAACGCGTTGACTTTAGAGGTGAAGGAAAGATGTCTCTAGTTTCCTTTCCCAATTGCATTTAAAGAATATGTCATCGATCGCGAGCCATGGCCATGGCGATCACCATGGATTTTTTCTTCCTGGTGTCACCATGATGGCCTTCATATGTTTTAATTGTTTACTTTAAAATTTAAAGTTTAGTAGAAAAAAATGAGGCAGAAGATGAGACGAAGTTTATACACAACATAAAATTTACAAAAGTTGCAATAAATATTCTAGAAATCCTTTTCTTGATGAGGTAACTCAAGTTGTATTATTGGATTCTCACAAGTAAAATTTGACTTTCTTTATTTAATATTATCATAAATTAATCGTAGCATGAGGCACTTCCTTGTCCTATATACGTTTTGTCATGTGAGAAGGCGTTGACTTTAGAGGCGAACGCTAGCTGCACGAAAGCTGTATCTGGTTTCCTTTTCCCAATTGCACTTCAAGAATTCAAACACAGCACCCCAAAAAAAAAAAAGAATAATCACAGAAATTATCAGTCTTTAGCGTTTACATATTTGGTTTGAATTCCTTTAGCTAATGATATACTTTAATTCATGTAGCATCTTTCTCAACTCAAAATCTTCCAATGGCACTGTGCGTTCAAAAAGCATCTTTCTTTAAACTCTAAATCAACCTCAAAATGGAATTTTCACGTCTTCTTGAGTTTTAGGGGTGTAGACACTCGCAAAGGTTTTACAGACCACTTACGAGATCTCTACGTAGAAAAGGACTCAGACCATTCATTGACGATGAAGAGCTTCCAAGAGGAGAGGTGATCTCAGAGAAACTCGATAAAGCAATTGAGGATTCTCTCTCAGCAATTGTCATTCTCTCTGAAAACTACGCTACTTCTCCATGGTGTTTGAATGAGCTTCAAAAGATTCTTGAGTCTAGAAATGGATTGGGGCAACTAGTTCTTCCAGTCTTTTATGGTGTAGATCCATCTGATGTAAGACATCAAAAAGGAAGATTTGGTGAAGCTTTTGCCAAGCTTGAAGACAGATTCAGAGAAGATCAGCGCAAAGTGCAGAAATGGCGAGATTCTTTAATAGAAGTTGCAAACTTAGCTGGTTGGAATTCCGAAGATTGGTGAGTAGGTTTTACTAATAAGATACTTCCTATTTATAACATATTTATTTGTATCGGTTCATAGAAAGTTCATTTGGTACTTGTTCAATTGTAGGCATGAAACAAAACTTATTGAAGATGTGGTTGAAGCATTATCAAGGAAATTAGATTCTAATTTGCCGTCTCTCAATTATGATACGCTTGTGGGAATGGACTCTAAATTAGATGCATTTCATTCTCTCGAGTATAGGATCAGATGAGGTTCAATTTGTCGGCATATGGGGTATGGGCGGGATCGGTAAGTCAACTCTTGCTCATGTTGTCTATGACAGATTGAGAAACCAATTTGAAATTAGTTGTTTCCTTGGCAATATAAGGGGGTTTTGTGAAAGATATGATGATGATAGCCATCTTCGCTTACAAAAGAAGCTTCTTTCACGTCTTAACATGAAAGGAATGGTAATTGAAAATACATATCAAGGAAAGAACAAAATCCGAGACCTTTTTCGTAATGGAAAGGTTCTTCTTGTCCTTGATGATATAAGTTCCATTAGTCAATTAGAGAATTTGGCAGAAAGCAAAGACTGGTTTGGTAATGGTAGTAGAGTGATTATTACAACTAGAGATGTCCAATTGTTGGCATCACATGGAGTGGATAATACTTACAAGGTTGAAATCTTGAACAATGAAGAATCACTTGGACTCTTTTCAAGCAAAGCTTTCAGAAGTGATCAACCTAGAGAGGGATATTTGGAATTGTCCACATCCATGGTTGATTATGCTGGGGGCCTTCCTTTAGCACTAAAAGTTTTGGGGTCCTTTCTTTATGGAAAAAGTGCACTTGAATGGAGAGATGCTTGGGACAAATTGGAGCAAGTTTCACATGATGATACTCTTAAGATACTTAAAATAAGTTATGAAGGGTTAGATGAGGAAGAAAAGACAATATTTTTGGATATCGATTGCATTTTTAAGGGATGGGACAAAAATAAAGTGATGCAAATATTGATAAATTGTGGTCTTCATGTAAGACTTGGAATAAAAGTTCTTATTGAGAGGTCATTGTTAAACAATGGCATGCATTTAGATATGCATGACTTGATTTAAAAAATGGGTAGGAGTATTGCTTTTTCAAAATGCCCTAGCAACGGTAACAAACGCACGCCCAATAGGTTGTGGTCTATGGAACTCTTAAATCGATTACAAGGAAATAAGGTGAGTGTTCATATTAAATTTGTTACAAGATTTTAGTGAATGCATGCTATGGGCTTGTTTGGTTCTGTTTTCTGTTTTTATATTTTTAAAATAATTCTGTTGAACAGCTTTTCAGAATAAGCTTGGGAAACAAACAAATGAAAAAAAAACTTTTTAAATCATTATTTTGAAAACATATCTAAATTGGTGAAATAAGGGTTAAAGAATAATTTATTTTATTAACTTAATTGTCATTATTGAAAGTATGATGTTCTTTTCCTTTTATCTAGTTTTGTAGAACAAAAAGTAACAAAACATCTAAAAAATGTTCTCTCTCTGTTTTTTTTTTAGTTCCTCAGAATAACTTTTAAATTTTTTGTTTTCAAAACAGATAAAAAAAGCACATTTTCAAACAGTTTTTTTTCATTCTTTTGTTTTTCAAAACAAAAAACTATTCTGAAAACAAGTAATCAAATAGGCCCTATATTTCTTACTTTCTAATAATTAATTATGGTTTTTTTTTTCTGGCGTTTAATATTGTTTAGCAGGGAATGGAAGTAATCCAAGGGATAGTTTTAAAGGAAGGAAAGCCATGTGATGTAGATTGGGATCTTGAAGCCTTTTCAAGAATGTGTGACCTTAGATTACTTATTATATCAAGTAATTTGAACCTTTCACATGGCCTCAAATGCCTTCCTAGCGCCTTGAAAGTTCTTCGATCGAAGGAATATCCTCTTGACACTCTTCCTCCTGGAAGCCAGCTAGATCAACTTGTAGATCTTAAATTGCGTTACAGCAAAATAAAGCAACTTTGTAATGAAGGATAGCTAATTACTTTAATGTTTGGTAGCATTGGTGAATTTGAATTTGAATTTTAAATTTAAAATCTTGCATTTCCAATCTCACATTTAAAATTCAAATATTTAAAATTCTTTGCTTGAGTAGTTTAAAAAAATTTTAAATAAAGAAGAGAGATAAGTCAAAATTCGAAATGAAAAAGAAAAAAGTGAAAGTGATTAGTTTATATTACCTCTATATTTCAATCCATATGAGTTGAGAATAGGAAATAAGAAAAGGTATAAGAGTCATAGAAGTGTCAACAATGAAAACATGAAAATAAGATATTTGAAATTATAGGATTTCAAATGAGTAATGTATAGAAGAAATTTGATAGTACAAAGGAAATATACTAAGAAATAGATTTTTATAAATTTTTGTGTATCCATGATTTGATTGAAATCAAAATCCCTATGAATCCAAACACACCAATATTATAGATATACTATACGACTGATTATGCTAGGACATTGTATTTTTCATATAGTTAATTCTCTCATGTTATTTTGATCAGTGCTTGAAGAATCTAATGCTTTTGGACTTGAGTCATTCTACGTACTTAATTAAAACGCCCAATTTCTTGGATCTTCCAAATCTGGAAAAATTAAAACTTGAAGGTTGTGTAGATCTTGTTGAGCTTCATCCTTCACTTGGTGAGCACAAAAAGCTTCTTGCGTTGAATTTGAAAGGCTGCGAAAAACTTAAAGTCCTTCCACAAAATTTGGAAATGACTTCTCTCAAGGAATTTATTTTAGAAGAAACTGGCATAGAAGAAGTGCCTGCTTCGCTTGGACTTTTGACAAGCGTTGAAGTGTTAAATCTAAGAGGTTGCAAGCATCTTAAATCCCTCCCAAAAAGGTTGGAAATGACTTCTCTAAAGGAATTTGTTCTTTGCGGATGCAATCAAGTAAAAAATCTTCCTGAGTTTAATGAAGACATGACAAATCTGGTTAAACTTGATATTGGGGAGACAAATGTGGTCGATCTTCCTGAGTCACTTGGATTATTGACTAGTCTTGAATCTTTGAATTTGAGGCATTGCAAGAATCTTGTTTTCCTTCACCATAACATTAAAAAATTGAAACATCTCAAGGTTCTTGATATTTCTGGATGCTCAAAGTTTTCGAGGTTGGCAGATAACTTGAATGAAAATGAAGCCTTGGAGGAGCTTGATGTAAGTGGAACAGCTATAACAGAAGTACCTTCTTGCATTGGGCAAATGAAAAATGTGAGAACAACGTCATTCCATGGATGCAAAGGACCAGAGTCTAAATTGTGGATCTCATTATCATCTCCTACGGGCTTAACATTGCCTAATTCTGTCTTCAATCTTAAGTCACTAAGAAAATTAGATTTAAGCTATTGTGATATTGGTGATGGATCTATTCCAAATGATCTTGGAGGCTTATCATCACTAGAGAGAATAGATCTTAGTGGGAACAAGTTTGTGAATCTACCTTCTGGATGCATTTCTAATCTTATGAAACTATATTTCCTTTGTTTGCATTCCTGCCCAAGACTTCAGTCATTGCCACAACCTTCACCAGATTTAGATACAATTGATGGAGGAGAATGTGCTTCATTGGAAAACTTGTCAAATGAAAAAATATTACGTCTCTTTCATTTAATTGGACAGGTAAGAATATTTGTTAATATATATTCATCTACATGGTTCCTCAAGTTTGTCTCAATTATTGATTTGATCCATTAAATTTAATTTTTATTGATTTGGTCCCTCAAGTTCATTTAAATTAATCTAATGTGTAAAGTATGTTGATGACTTTGCATATATATGTAGCTAAATGAGAACAAAGTAGCTCTTAAATCAGTTTAATTTTTCTCAAAATACTCTCTCATATTGCATTTTGTTCTTTTATTTTTTAAAATTTCTGAGTCTATTTTTTCCCACCTAAATAATTATAATTTTTTTTCATTATTATACATGATTACCATTAATAGTTCCTTATCCATCACAGTAGATTTTAATAGTATTATCTTCTTTATAGACAATAACTAAGATATATTTAAGGGACCAAATAAATAAAAATTAAACTTGAGAGATCTGTTGATAACTGAAGCAAATTTGAGAGACTAAAAGTTTCATTATATCTTAATTGAATATCGATCTGAAATTTTTTGTGAAAAATTGCCTGTTTTAGCCTCGCACATATGCTCACCGATGGGGATTTTCGGTTTATAACTTCGGAGCCACCATTCCAGGCAAAGAAATGCCATCATTGTTTGAGAACCAAGAGTATCTTTCATTGAATGAGAAACTTGAAGCTTCAATAATAATTGACATTCCTCCATCTGACTTGTTTGGATTTGTGCTGTGCACTGTGCTAGCTGATGATATGTTTTATTCCACTGATGAGCCAAACCAAAAACAAATCGGTTGGCTTATTTGGTCGTTTGACTTTGTTGAAGCTTGCAATAATGGTGGATTTAGATTTGTACCAATTGAAGGTAGGAGTCGCCTGAACGAGAAAGGAATAAAATCTCCTCACCTTTGGATCGTTTTTGGGCAGATCAGTGACCAAATCGATCATGAAAAATCAAGGAATTGCAGCCAGATTCGCTTGAGATTTCAGGCTCCTGAGACTCAACCTCTATTAAAATTGGATGGAAAAATCATTAAGTGTGGATGGCGTGCCATCCGCAAAGGTCATTTTGGAAAGCTAGTCAAATCAATGGGTGATGTGCACAATGATGAAGTAAGTCCTTTTCTCTCCTTGTAATATCTTATAATTTAGGTCCCGTTTGATTGCTAAAAAAGAATGAGATGTAATGGATTGAAAAAATAAAAATAAAAATAAGAGTATCAAAATTTGGAAGGGGATAAGTGAACCTTAATCATAAGGGATTTAGAAGGGTAATTTAGTTCATGAGGTTGTGATTTATAATTTATGAGATTTTTGGAGGGTGTGATAATTCCCACATGTGGCATATAGTATTGGATTTTATCATCCTTATCACAAGAAAGAAAGGTAATTTAATTTTTTTATTTTAATTTTTTCAATCCAATATCCCATTCTCATCCTTTCTAGCAGCCAAACAAGTTCCAATCAAAACACTACTATATTTAATAGGGAGAATTAGAGCTTTCAATGAGCTTTGGAGATGTTTAGTAGGGAGAATTATATACAAGTTCCAATCAAAACAATTAATTACTGCCAAGTCAATTAACAATTGAGTTTAGGGGAATGATAACACAACAATTGTGTTAACCTTAAAGTTTTGAATGGATACTTTTTCTTTTTTTTTTAATTCTCTTTACTTCCTTGATTTATATATATTATTTCAAATATTTAACTAATGAGAGGAACCACTCATCAGATATACTTATGAATTTGTGCCCTGTCTTTTAAGGAAAATACAAGGTGTTTTGATGTTGAAGAGCAAGGACAGAGCAATTTATCCATAAGTGAGAACTCTCAAACCATAATCAATGAATGTGAAACCAAGTCTCCAAAGCCATCTTTTCTAAGCTTAGAAGAGGAAGGAAAATCAGATGATTCGCGGATGCAATTCATTATTGACGATGCAAGGTATAATATACTCTTTTTAGTTTTATTTATACGTGACTTCCAATATTTTTACTTTTATTCCATTAACTTTGTTTAAAAATTTAACAAGTTTTCAACTTTACTCCTATTAAATAAATACATACTTTAAAAACAAAATACTCTGACATTTAATAAACTTCACAACATTTAATAGGGTCAAAAGAATAAAGAGAAATAAAATAATTATTGAGGTGTTTTATAAATAGGATCAAAATAAATACTTATACACTCTCTTTCCACCCTATAAATAGGATTAAAGGAGCATACACACACACACAAGAAAATGTGATTTTATCATTGGGGAAGAGAGCGCCTCCTCTAATGCCTCTTCTCTTTTACTTTTATTTATTCACTTATTGCGAACCTGAAACTTAATTTCATACGAAAAAGTAAACATTATAGGGTTATGTCATAGTCATACTGGATCTCTACCATATAAACAAATTACGCAACAATAGGGAAAAAAACCTAGTCAATTGTATGGATTGGGCAGCTTTTTTTATATAATATTATATAATTGGGTACTTTATGATGTCTATTTCTTTTTCCATCTATAAGTTTGATGATTAAAAAAATTAAAAAAACTGAAATTATGAAATTTATAATTAATTTGAAGTTATGATTTTGATATTATATATATATATATATATATATGTTACAATGTTGACCCTCCTCCTATACATTCCAATGCGAACCAGCACTGGTCTTTGCGATTTTCCTCTCCACATTGCAAGCCCAGCCACTGCGAATGCAACGTCACTCCCCATTGTTGAGCCAAATGACAATCTGATTTCTGAGGTATGTCCTTTAATTTATTGGAATTAGGGACCAGCAAGGGCCACATCCCCCAAGTTTTAAATTGTTTTTTTAGTGTATTATATAGATGTTAATTATTTTCGGCCTCCCTAAAATTTATTACTAAATCCTGGCTCTGCCACTGATTAGACTTTAGAAAAAATTCACTATCTTCCTCTCATTTACTTCACAATGTATTTGTTTGAATTTTTAGTGTATTGATGAATTCAGATGAAGTGATGGTTCCTGTAGCCAATTCCACAAAAGATTTACAGTGAAGTGTGTGAGATGCCCTAAACGAATCTAGAAAAGCAAAAGAAACCCAAAAATATGAATCATCGCGTTACTATTCACAAATGGAATGGATTGTGGAGAATATATGATATACTCCCTCCACCTCTTTTTTTTTTTTTTTTTTATACAAATCCCTCCATCTCAATTTATAAAAGACATGCTACTAAAATTTATTAACTAAATACGCTTTATAACCTTACCTTTTAAAATAACAATATAAACTTTTAAAAATCTCCTTCATTTAATACTTCATTTGTAAAAGAATATTAAAGAAAAATAATATATGAAAAGGGTAATATTAAAAAAATATAATTAATGAAACTTTTATTTTTGTTAAAGAATCTTATATTTGGGAATACCAGATCTTTTCCAAAAATGTCTTATACGTTGTCATGGTGTCTTATTATTTGCATCTTTTTGCTTTAATTTGGTGATCTGCTTTTGGATATGGTTCAATTCTGTCTAGCTAGGAAAAAACAAATTGTATTGATGATTCAATTGATGGTTGACAAGTTACAACTTCATCTTTGTGTCTTTGAAGCAGAATTTTTTAAGGAAGAGAAACCAAGCTAATGCTATATCCAAGGATTACACTCCACAAACAAGTGCCGAGGAGATATTTGAAGAACTTGAGAAAGTTTTACACTCGGAAGACACTGATGAGTTGCTGCAAATTTATGACATACTTACGACTGATGAAAGAAAATACGAGTCATTTAAGGCTCTTCCCACCAGATTAAGAAAACCATGGATTTTAATGCAAATTGGAAAGAAAAAAAGATAGATTAATTAATTTGTAATCGATATATAACCTTTTTAGGGAAAAATAATTGTGTTGTTATGCTTACTTCAACTGTGAATTGGCAAAGAAATTGCATTTGGAAATATGTTTAGATTTTGAATTTAAATGGTACTCCCTCCATTTAAAAAATATAAGGTATTTTTAATCAAATCTCACATTTTAATAAATTAGTTAATTGTCTTCAAACTAACATCATATTTTCTTATTTATCTTTATTTAATAGGGTATTTTACTTAACAATAAACATAAAATAATTCATTTAATAAGCACAATTTTTAAAAAAACACATTAATTACACTTTGAAACACTAAAAATGCCTTATATTTATTAAGTCCAACTCTTTAAAAAATGCCTTATATTTTTGAATGGATAGAATATTTATTATAGGTGTATTTCCATGCACTACCAAAAAAGAAAAAAAGACTTTTAGCAGCATTTATTGCGAAGTAAAAAATTCCCATAGAAAAAGACTTTTAGCAGGATTTATTGCGAATTAAAAAATTCCCATCACTATTTTTTTAAAAAAAAGACTAGTTAATTGAAAAGGAAAAGTTATAATACACAAGATTCAAAAAGGGTAAAAAATGGGGTAATTAAAAAAAGAAATAGATTTCAACTTCTAAAAGTTGGCAATTGATGTGACTTTAATGTTATGTTTGGATACATATAAATTTAAAATTGAGCTATATTTTCTATTTAAACACTTAAAAATTTATGGATTTAGAATCTTTTCAAATCTTTTATAAACTTTTATTATTTCAAATCTTCACATACACCTTCGAAATACTACCTAATAATAATAAACTTTGTTTTTTAAACTAAGCAAATAAAAATTTTTAGATATTTCAAGTCTAAATCTATCAATCCAAATACAACATTAAAATCACCATTGAAAGTTTGACTTCCTACCCCAATAGTTAAAATCATTTTTAAAAGTTTGACTTTCAATGATGATTTTAAAAAATTATGGCTTGAAGTGAGACTTTTAGCAACAACAATAAAATTCACCACTAAAACCTTGAAGTTCAGCACGATCTAGATGCCACCAGTCCACCATATGTCAAACTTTCAACACAAATTAGT
Organism: Prosopis cineraria; assembly: GCF_029017545.1. Classification (NCBI taxonomy): domain Eukaryota; kingdom Viridiplantae; phylum Streptophyta; class Magnoliopsida; order Fabales; family Fabaceae; genus Prosopis; species Prosopis cineraria. The sequence continues at coordinate 22,442,951 of NW_026555339.1, read as the reverse complement.
GATTACAAAGTTATAAATAAGAGAATAGGAGTATCAAATCAATAGAAGTCATAATATCTTTAACAAGTTAAATTTTCTATTTTCTTTTATAAATAAATGAATGTCACTTGCAAATGATTCATTACGAGGTTGAAAACCAAAGAACAAGAGTATAATAGGGTTGAGATCAAATCAAAGCCAACAACCCAGGGAAAAAACAAAATCAAACCCATTTTTTTAATAAATCCCCCAAACCAGAATCAAAAGAAACCAGTGCGTATGCAAAGATTGGAGGAGGGAGAAGCAAATCAATGAGGAGGAAGAGATTGGAGGAGGGAGCGACAGAGGATGACTCGGAGTAGAGGAAGGAATATATAAGGAAAAGAAGAGTTGTAGCAAGAAAGAAAGGCATTGGAGAAGCTGTGGCCTTGGTGATCGATGGTGCAAGTGGTGAATCCACCCTTGGTGAAGTGCATGGCAATGAGATGGACAAACTAGTTGGACTCACCGGTGAAGCCATGGATGAAGGCAACAATTCCGAGGATGAGGGGTAGCAGTAGGATCCACTGGGTGACAAGCGAAGGACTTGCCAGAGGTCAGGGAGACAAAAGGGCTCTTCTCATTTGCCTCCACTATTGGGTGCATAAAAATTGTTTGGGTGGATGGATTTTGCTCTTGGCCTAGAGTATTTGCTGGAGACTAATTAAAGAGCAAGGATTTTGTTTTTTTAAAAAAAAATAATTATGACTAGGCATCTACTTGGATGCTATGTAGATCACATGTGGGCCCTACTTTCTTAAGATAATGGGTTGTTTGCTCCAACTTAATGGTAAGACACTGGGTGAGTTGGTTTTGAATGTTTTAGCAGTATATCGGACCAGAGTAGAATATATGACACTTGATGCTTTTGAGGGTATAGTTCAAAGATAAAAATAAACTTTAACCATTTATAAATCTTAATACACAATTTATAAGCCAACTTTAAAGATACACAAGTTTTTGAAGGAGTTATATATTTTGAATGAAGATTTATAATTTTTCACACCATTTTAATTTACAACTCAACTAGTGTCAAAAACATTTTCACCTATAAACGGCATAAACACAAGTTGAGCTGTTACTTTTTAAAAGATGATTTATATATAATCTTGGAGTAATATTTATAAATAATAATATTTAAATTATCAATTATTAAAACGTTTAATATTTTAATAAGATGTTATTAAAACAAATATAATATTTTTAATTACTTACTAATATTCGTAGCATTGGTGATTTGATAGTCATCCAGTAGTCAATCAAAATGGTTGGTTTTAAGTGATATTTCTGTCTTTTACATGGATAAAAAATAATATTATTCTATTGAGATTTATTTGCAATTTAGGGAACTTAATTAATAATAATTTTTTATAAGGTTCGTTAGCCCTCAACGGTTCCAATGGATAATCAGGCCTTTGTTTAACTTTCTTGAAGTGCGCATATTCGGATTGGTTGTGAGTTCCCGGGACCTTCCCTAGTGGGTTCATGTAACAGATGGGCTCAACACAATTTATATGGAGTGGGTTTTTGAGTTTACACCTATTGGCCCAGAGGCATTTATTGGGCCCAGAAGTATGAGTCCAATGGAAGTTTGTTAGGAATATAGAAAGGCAAGAAGAGAAGTGGAGGTGGAGGACGTGAAGAATATTGTTGAGCATTCTCTTGCTTTACTCTTCCCCTGTTATGTTTCTTCTTTCTCCTTCCCTCCTTTCTGCTGCAATTTCAGTTATTCTGGTGTCATTGTGTTAGTTCATTATTATAGTTTGTTTTGATGATCTAAAACTTATTGATGTACTCAGCTTATGGATTATTGCACATTAAAACGTGAGTATCTCAATTATATCTCTTAATCTGTGTATTTTCATTGGTGATCGTTACAGTTCGCACTAGCACATATTTGAATTTCTAGGTCATTATAGAAAATTAAACAAGTATTGGTATGACAAATCTAAAAACTACATTTCAAAACATAATATTATTGCGGTTTCATGAACTATATATGTGAATTTAGACATAAGATAAATTTGAAATTTTAATAAATTTGCACTTTATTTATTTTCTCTTACATAACTATTGATACAAGCAAGCATGAGAATGCTAGAATGCCTATCCAAATGGTAACAACATAAAGATAAAGGGCAAAGACTTGCCCCAAGTCATTGGATTTTGGGTCTCATGATCAAACTTAATTAATTAACTGTAGTATATCGGCACAAACTTCTCTAGCTAGATCATTCTTGTTGATGTACATTTTTAAAGAGCCAATGGATTTATTAGTAAAAATGTAATGTGATCCTTTGTTGATTCTATAGAGAAAGTGTAGAAATCAAAATCCTTGTAAATCACATCAACTGTACGATTGAGATTTAAAACTCGCAACAGCAGAGGCTTTGTTTCTCATTTACATCCTTCCACGCACTTATCACTTGCTTGTTTAACTCATCGATGGCTTCTTCTCTCTTCACACCATGCTGCTTCATGTAACACTCAATGGCAGAAGCAACATGCCCTCTCTTTTGCTCATGTTAACAAATACAAATTAAATTAATTATTGAGTTGAGTAATTAGTGAACATTTGATTACTTCCCCACCCTTAATGAAAGGCAATAACTAATTATAAAGACTCGTTTCATTAAAGATCATCACATGTTACTCTCTCATTTCACAACCTTGTTTTTGTCAATCAAGGAAACTCGATCCATGAATAATATTTATAGGACAAATTGGTAAGAAGGACCTTGAGGCAAAGATATTATGAAAAAGGATCAAGGTCCTTACAAAGAACTAAGATTAAGTGAATGATGGTTATAATCTTAATTTACTCTTGAAGGACTGCCCTTTTTTCTAAATAAATTTATCACTTCGTTCTTCTTAGCTACTTTTCCTATTTTATATTGATGGTATGACAAAAATGTACTTGAGTTAGAATGTTAAAGACCTTGAAATTAATGAATTAAGATAAAGTGAATTAAGGTTATTATCTCAATTCACTTGAAGGACTTTAGACCATTTTTCCAAATAAATTTACCCCTCGGTCTTTAGCTTCTTAGCAATTTCCCTTATTTTGTATTGACGATATAACAAAAATGCACTTGATTTAGAGTATCAAACAAAAGAAGGTACAAATTGTTGGTTTAAATGCAAACTTGCTCTTAAACTATAAGTCTTAGAATATGTCAATGCTAAACTCGATTTTGGTGCCATGATTCCTCTCAACATTTTAAAACGATGTAATATTACCCTTATCATTAACAAATTAATATTAAATTTGATTATTAGTTGATCAAAAAATTTAAAAAAATTGACTAATTTTTTTGTAATTTTCTAGTTAATTAATAATAAAAGTTAATTTTTATTAATAGTAGAAATAACAATATTATCTCATTTTTAAAACTTAAGAAAAAAATTATATTAAAAATAACTTTAGGATATCAAAAATTTCTGAAATTATAGTTTAAAAATAAAATTGACGTTTAAGTCTAAATTTATTATTGTAATTAATTAGTACCTTGTTAGACACGATGCCATCAAGAAGCCTCCCAATAATTTCTGAAGCTCTAATGATTTTAGGGTCCTTGGCGCCCCATTGAAAGGCTTCCTCTGTAGCAATGGTTCCCATCCCAATGAATGATGTGGCAGTGAACGTTCGGATCCGAATAGTTACCAATGCGTTGCTCATGTACTCCGCCATCGTTGGTGTATTATTGCTATTAAGCCACTCGGCCTCAACCATATAGGCTTGCGCCAACCTTTTCATCCATCAACCAACAATGCCAATTATTTTTTTAAATATAATTCATTTTTAGCTAATCTTAATCTAAAATATAAATAATTTAATATTTCTAAAAAAAATTCATTTACTCATATTTATTAATCTAGATTCTTGTGTTAGCTGTGAATTTATTACCTTATTTCTCACGCATCATAAATTAAAATTAAGAGTAAAAAAAAAGAAAACAATATATATTTTCATAAAAATAAGAATTTTATTAGTGTGTAAATTATTATTGAAAGCTGCTTATATTTTAAACCAAAAGTGAGAAACTCATAAAATAATGCAAAGGAATATGAAGAGAATGAACGTAATTTCTTAGGTAGTTTATTTTTTTAATCACACAACAATTTCTGATGAAAATAATAATAAAATATTGCAAATTGATTTTGGGGATGGATTTCATATAAGGCAGATTGTTTTGTCGCAAATACGGCATTGCAGAATTTTTTATGTTTTTATTTAAAAAAATTAATTCTATTTAAAATTTCATCATAAATTTTTTGGTTATGCTTAATGTATCTAATGGAGACTTCATATGTATATAAACATGAGTAAAATTGTAATTTGGCTTTAAAATTATAGGCTTATGAGTATTTAAAATTCTAAACTTGTCTTTGGTTCATTTTCATCCTTTAACATTTAAAATTGTGGCAATCTCTCCCGTCATTAACTTTGACTATTAGTTGATCAAAAAAATTATGAATTTTATTTTTTGGTAATTTTTTATATTTTTGGGATCCTTTATTATGATTCTTTTGGTCATTTTCTATAATTTTTTAATTAATTAATATTCAAAGTTAATAACAGGAGGATATACCATGATTTTAAATGGTTAAGGGTGCAAATGTACCCAAAAGAAGTATAAATTCTCACATGCACCTTGACCTATATTTTAAGGGCCAAATTATGATTTTACCCCGTAAATATTAATAGAAAAATTAATCTACAAATTTTTATAGTTTTTCTTAATTTTGAAGTAGGTTCTTGTATTTGTTTCAATCAAACTTTTATAGTTTAATCTATTAGATATTTTAATCTTTCAAGGTTAAAATTATAAATGAATAATTAATTTTATCAAATTAAAAACACTTTTAAAGTTTATATATAATTTTATTTAATATTTTTTGTCAAAAAAAATTTTTAATTTAATAATATTTTTAAATTTTTATGAAAATTCTGTATGTATAAAAATTATTTCGAAGACACCTATTATTATATAAATTTTGAGTTATAAAAATTATATATCTAAAAGTATTATTTAGATATAAATTTTTAGGCATGAAAGAAAAAAGAATCTTACTTCGTCTTTGGCATACTTTACACAAAATGCTCTTCCTTCCTTGGTCATTTCTTGCTCGATGTCTTCATAAATATCTAAAAGTGCCTCATGAAAGAACCTCATGTATTCTGGCAGAAAGTCAACGCACGTCATCATATCCCACCGGAATTTGCGTTTTCCAGAACTCTCTTAATTTTGACTCGTAGTTAAACAAAATTTTCTATTTAGACTTAAAAAAAAAATTAAAGGCTAAATTTATTCTTAAACTTTTATTTTTGTATGCAATATTTTTTTTCAATTTTTAAAAAATAATACAATATTACCTTTATCATTAATAAAAATTAATTTTAATTATTAAAAAAATCATAGAAAAGGACATCAAAACTTATAATAAAAAAAATTCTTAATCCTTTTATATAATTTTTTGGTTGTTGTTTATAATTTTTTAATCAACTAATAATTAAATATAATAATAGAGGTCATATTACACTATTTTTAAAAATTAAAAAATATTATATGAAAAACAAGTTAGTGTTTACACTTTCCAAGATCTATATTATAGGGAAAATTTTATCATTCAACCCAAGAAAAAAGACTTTGGTTTCTCTTCACTATATTTTTCCTTACTATGGCCTCCATTGCAAATATGAATAATTTAAATTAAATTTTAAAGGTACAAAATAATCTATGTTTTTTAAAACTATAAATTTATATCATTAAATTTAATTTAACAGTTTATATTTATAGTGCTTCTTAAACTACAGTGGAGGGAAGTCAATTAAAAAAAAGATGTTTAATTATTGATTTGAAGTTGATATGTATTCAGTTCAGACCTCTCAATCGCTGTGGTCAGGAGTTGCAACTCTTTAAGTGTACCGTACATGTCATGAATATCATCAAGGACTGATGTGATAGAAAGAACTTTGGTAGTTATTTTTCTTGCCAAAGAATAGTGGGGCTCACAATACACTCCCAATATCCAAGAGTAACATTCCACCAATCTATCGCGAGAAAAAGCAAGCTTTTGGTAAAATTTAATTCCTTCCACCACCTGTATATAATCAAAATCTATAATTAAGACTTTAGTAGGGCATATATTATATAAAGAATTACTATTTCAATTATTATATAATAATAGGCTAAATGGTAATTTTATCTTTAAACTATATATTTAGGAATTTTTGGGATCCTAAACTCATTTTTAGTCTAATGTTTCTTTTTAACTTTTTAAAAAAAATACAATAGCTTGCATTTTTTTAGCATTAATTGTTAGAGAGAATAACAATAAAGTCTTGAAATGAAGAATGTATGATAGTTAAGTCTCTAACAAAATTTTTTAAAAATTAAGTTGTAAATATTAATTTAAATAGTTGCAAATAGAAATCCCAATTACAAATTGAGATTTATATTTATAATTTAAATATCTTATTTTCAATTAAAAATTCTAAGTTTGCAACCACTTGATTAATATATATTTAAAATTGATTTTATAGAAAATTTTGTCAAGAACTTAACTATCATAAATACATTGTTTTGGGACTTTCTTAGGTTATCCACCCTTGGTGGATCAAGCCCATATAAAAGCTCAAATTGAGGAATGAGGTTCTTGTCACAATTATGAGAAATGTTTGGATTCAATGTGCAATTTACTTAGGGCTTCAAATGTAATTTTCTCCAACCTATAAATTTTGAAAGGGAATGGTTAAGAAACTGTATATGCCGTACATTCCCATAAGTGATCAGTTATGGGTGCAATTCTCGCTAGTTTTTTCTTGAGTGAAAAGAGTAGAACGGTTTCATTTTTTTCTTGGCTTCTCATTCTCTCTATGAGTGCATTTGCTGTATGTATTCAAATGAAGTTTGACCGATGTAGCTTTATGCCTGCATATATCTATGCAAATCAACGACTCAAAGTTTGCTTTTCTCCTCATATTTTTTTATTGGTATTTGAGCTTTCATTTCTCCTAGGCTGTGTTTCTTATGTCTGAAGAACCTATAATGATTTGCTTAACTATATACATGTAAATCTATAAGTTCAGTTTTTTTTTGTTTTCTTACTGTGTTTTCACATGAATCTGCCTCTGTCTGTCTTTATGATTATTGTTGCCAAAATGAACATGTTTATATGCTTCTTGGGTGATATGAGTATTCTATATAAGGCTATACACGTTTTGCATGCAATCAACAGTGATGAACATAACGACTGAAGACAAACCAAATAATGGGTGTTTAAAAAATGAGTTTTTTGAACAAAAGGATTGCATAAACGTGTAGAGCTCAAAAAAATAAAGAAAACAACACCAAGAATGCGTAAAATGGAGACTGGATGGAGGATATATAGCCTCTGGAAGTTTCAAGTCCTACGAACCCGACCTGCTAGAGGAACCGGGTCAAGTTGATCTAGTTGGAGGTAGACATCATTTCTGTCCTCATCAAAATGACACGTCATTTTGATGTGTTGTTCCTTAAAAAAAACCTAAAAAGGTTGCTTTTGGGCTATGAGCCTAGAAGCCCTAAAAAAATAGTCTTGGGCTTCCTAGCCTAACCCAAAGAAAAAACTTTTTTGTTTTGGTTTATGGGTCCATGTGTTGGGTACATAAAACCCAACCCAGATTAAAAAAAAAGTAAATAAAAAATATATATTTAATTCAAATTTGAAAAATAAAATACAAAAAATATTTGGACATGTGGCACATGGGACCCACCGGGAGACTCCATCGGTGTGTGGTTGACCCCACCTTGAATCTGTCGGTGCTTGGAGCACAACGGTTCGGCATGTGTCGTCATCGGAGCACAATAAGGTGGCACGTGTACAACACGCGCCTCCTCGAGAGTGGAATATTCTTTTTTTGTTTTCCCAGAATTTCTTAATCTAGAATCATTCTTGGGTATGTGCCGGAGAGTGTGGAACCAGATTGGGACACAATTTATCTTAAAAAATCCCTAAATTAGAGATCTTCATTTTGGTATATAGTGTGCATATTTTAGAGACAAAACAAGAATTTATTTTTTGAGTTATCTAATGCATTTTATGAGTTTAAAAAAATTTCTAAATTTTTTTCTCTTTTATTTTTTTAGGCAAATATGAAGTAAGAAGCTTCTAGCAGCATTGATAACTCAAAAAATTATTATGTTAGCATTGAGTATCTGGATGAATCAAATTATGAGCCTCTTAGTGAGGATTCTGACCTAGAACCCTTTGAAGAGGAAGAGGAGGAATATGAACCTCAAAGTGAGGATTTTGATTCTGATCCTGAAGAGGATCCCAATGTTGATTTCAAAAATGTGCCGGAAGGATGTAAAGAGGTGCACATGCTGTCGGGACCAGAATATGAATCAGAGGGTGATGAGAATGTTCAAAATGAAAATGAAGATGTGGAACAACCTTTCACAACCTCAATGATCATAAATATAGCAAAAAGAGAAGCTAAAAGAATAAAAAAACTGGATTAAATTTCTTCAATAGTGAGAGCATATTCAAGCTTCATAACAAAAGAAAAACAAGCTGTGGTTGTAGGAGAAATTTTCAAACAACTTAGGAAAGAGCTTGTGCAACATAACAAGCGAAACAAGTCGTACTTAGGAAATCCTCTATGAAATAGAGCCATCAAGGAGATGAAAGTACAAGAAAAATATAAAGACATAATTAAGAGTTGTCTTTTTAGGTCTGTACCTTAAGCATTGTTCTATTTTTCAAGAGTTTGTTTTTAGGTAAGTTATGTTGTATTAAGACCTTGATGATTTATGATATATTTGAAGCATGTTGTTTTATTTTTTATTGCTTTATATATACTTTATTTGAGTGGGAGCTCTAAAGTGATAAGTCATTTAAGAGCCCTATATGACGATTATGAAAATATTTGTAAAATTCTTTATAGATGATAGTGATTTTGTTAGAATCAATGTGATGGGAGATACAAACGTAGCCTCCTGATTGTTGACTTAATAGAGTTGTTATCACTCTAATAAAGAATAATATAAATATAAGACATTGTATGTTTCTTATAAGTATTTTATTCTTGGTTTAACATAAAAAACTAGTAATGTGGGATAGTTTCAATCAAAACTAAGAATGGCGACAAAAAACATTATCGCTGAAATTGAATAAGGGCGACAAATTAAACAGGGATAACTGGGATATCTAGCTCCATAAGGTGTCATATTTTTTAGAAGAACAAGACGCTGTTGAGCCACTGATTGTGGTTATGGTCGAGCCTGAGGTAGGAAACTTGGCTTAGCATAGGAGAGACTAAGAGGAATTTATGGCATGGAAACGAAAAAATAGCATTACACGAATAACACTTCTAAGTGCTATGGCAGACAATTTGATATGCGAATTTAAGAAGCACTCTACTGTCCAAGCCATGTGGGCTACCTTAAAAGAAAAGTTCATTGGTACCTCAACCAACAAACTGAGAAGGCTTACAATTAAATTTGACACTTATAAACTAAAGCTAAATACTACTATGCAATATCACTTTAGAGAGATGGCCAACATAATTCGTGAACTTAAAGAAGTTGGGCATGATTTTTATGATGAATAGTAAGTACAGGCTGTAATTAAATCGCTCCCAACCAGCTAGGAGCATATGAAAGTTAACCTAACCTATAATGAAAACATCATTAACTTTAACGATGTGGCTAAGCACTTAGAGCTAGAGGCTTACAAGTCATCTAGACAGGCTTACCTTATCAAGGAAGGTGCTCCCTCAAATTCTAAGCCCAAGAGGGGCAAGAAGCAATAAAAGAAGGGTAACAAGAGTGGCTCTAAAATAAAGAAAGACAAACAACCCTTCAAGAAAAAGGACAAGAAGAGTGGAAAAAAGAGAATTAACCTTAAAAAGGTCAAATGTTTTTCCTGTCAAAAGATGCGTCATTTTGTAAAGGATTGTCCTAAGCAAAGTGGATGTGATTAGATACTTGTGAATTATGTGAATTCATATTTTTCTTATGTTTTCAATAATGTTTTTCTAATGAAAACTATTTCTTTTTCTTGAATTGTAGACTCAGGTTCTACAGACAACATAAGAAAGGATCATGGATCCTTCGTAGAGTACCGTCGGTTGCCGAATCAAAGCAAGTGAATTTATGTTGGCAACAATGTGAGGATCTAGGTAAAAGGCATAAGAACTTGAAAGTGACTTTTAACTTTTTCAGTTGCAATAGATCATCAATCTCAAGTTCAAAATGGTAGTCCACACCTAGGCGTTAGATTGCATCGATCAAATTTATTTTTTCTACAAGCTTCTCAGTTGGAAACACAAGCATCTCCTTTACTTCTTCTTTGAGTATTTTAATCTTTTCCTCCATCTCCATTTTTTCACTCCCTTCTTGCAAATTCAACTTTGCGAGACATTCTTGCTAATATTGTAAGTTATGGGTTAGGGTCATAGAATTTGAGGACATAATTAAAAAAAAAACTATGAACTATATTCCATAAGCTTGTTGATGCAATTAAATATGATTATCTTTTCATACAGAAACAACTACTCAAAAAAAGTATTATGAATACCGATAATTCTAAAGCATATTGAATGAAATGGTCCCCCTAAATGTTGGGGTGCTAATTCCTGGAGCGATAAGAGCAAGGGGACGAAGTAACAAGAGGCGTACCTAAGAAAGACATTATGGATATGGATATGCTTCTTTGATCTTAGTTTTGAGTGTGTAACCTAATTATATATAGGAATTTCAATTATCTTGACACTTATAAGTGGCAGAGCCACATATACTTAAGGGGTGCGCATACATCCCCTTATTTGGGGGAAATTACATAAAAGTGGTATAAATTTTGATATTTTACCCACTCTAGTTATAAGATCTGGCACATCCTATAAATCTAGATCATTTTTATCATACACTTTAACTAATTCAGTAATACTTGATAATCAATTTTGGACTTTTTATTGCTGATATGCATAAAAATATTTAATTTAAAAGTCATATTTATCAATTAGTTTTATTTCTTAAAAGTTAACAACGCAATGATTTTACATATTATTATTGCAATGGTTAGAAAATCCTTTATTGTTTGCTCTAAGATCATGAAAAATGGGCTTCATTGTTAAAATAATAGTTTAGTACAGTTATATTTAAGGAAATACTTTTAATAATATTAATGACAATTAAATTATTATATAATCATTATTAAGAAAAAAAATCAATTAGAGAATAATTATAAAATATGTAATGTTGATTTTAAATTATTATTTTAGAGTCTTAAATTTTAAAAAATATACTGCAACCGCTAACTTAGGGTTCAGGCTCTGCTACTACTTGTAAGTTAATACTAAGTTTCTTTACAGGTATAGATAAATAAAGCTTGTCGGTGAGGAATTTTACATTATATAATGTATAATTTTATCATAATTTCATGTCAAAGGGTATATCATATTTCTAAATAGGAATTTTGAACTCATTATGAAAAGCTACTCTTAAACAGAACCCAGACGAGAAATTTTTTAACTCAGATAAATTGGTTGTTTTTTGTCTTGCAAAGTTTTTGCTATGCTAACAAGAGAGATCATATCCATTTGAGGAAGAGGGGAAGAGAGAAAGCAATTTTCACAAGTTCACAAGGTAGTTTTGATAAATTTGCATTTGTAGATTTGTTAACCATTTGATTAGGTTAAAATTTGGTTAGCTAGTCTGTAACTATTTGTAACTACTATTTAATCATTTTCAATAGTTGGATCATCAATATGTTGGTTAGTGTGAGAGTTACTCTATTCTATTTGTACTACATTCTCTGGTTTGAGTGTTTTTCTTTCTTCTGACTCTCTTCTTTTTTAAGCTTGTTGCTTTAGTGCCTTAGCTAGTTATTTGCACTTATTTATTCATTTAATTAAAACTCTCTTGTACCTTGTTTTGATTATAGTGGATTTACTTTTCATTGGTCTTAAGGACTTGTGATTTTTACCCTCGCATTAAGGGGTTTTCTACATTAATAAATTCCCATGTCTCTTGTTAAATTGTGTTCTATTTATTTCATGTCATGTATTTGTTTAATTGCTCCTTTGAGATTCTAACAAGTAATGGGACCTTATTTCCATTTCATATAAATTATCACGTTGTGCTTTTCTCATCACTTCCCTTCCTTTTTTCCAAGAGGGGTGTTCTATGTGTGAGAGGTAAAAGCGAATCTCAACTCTTAGTTCATACCTCAAATAGGAGTAGGTACAAGAGCAGGTAGGTCCAATTTGGTTTTGAAAGGCAATGTGTGTAACATCTTAATTTTTAATTTAAGAATTTTGTAGAGGAATTGCATTTATTCAAGGTTATTTGAGGTTAATTAAATGTTTAAGAAATGGATGAAAATTCAAACTGGGCATAGGATCATGAATAAGCACTATTGCAAGATGGACTTTTAACAATAGTTATTTTAATCTTTTAATGTTGGTTATTAAGGGGAAGTGAAAAAATGAGAAGTGAAAAGTATATGTTTAATATCGGTTCATTAACCGACGTTAAAAACACTTTCAACGTTGGTTTTATAACCGACGTTGAAACTATGAAAAAAATAATTTAATTTTTTTAAAAAAGACTTTTAACTACAGTTCTTCAAAAACATGGTTAAAAATCTTTTCAACTATGATTATTATATATAACCATTGTTAAAAGTAGTTTTTAACAATGGTTTTTCGATAATAACCATAATTAAAAAGACTTTTAACCACGGTTTTTGAAGAACCATGGTTAAAACTCTCATTTTTTTTTTTTTTTAAATTTCCTAGACATCCACAATTGAAAAAATGAAAATTGTATAGATTATAAACAGCCAGCTAGCATAACTATAATCAATATACAACAAGTTACAATTACATTATATATTTGTTCAATTACTAAAAAATATAAAATTATGTTCAATCTCTTTAAAAAGTATTCTTGAAGAAGTTGTTGAGCCAAAATATCCTAAATGCCATCGATCTCTTCTTCATTATAAGGCTCCGTATTATCAAAAAGCTAAATGATAAAATTAATCAGAATAATAATTTAAAGCATTAAATACAAGAATTTGAACTAAAATAATAAAACCAAATATCTCTTGTAATCTTTCAGTACTTCCAACTTGAATTATCTCATCTATGTAACGGATAACATAATATCCACTTTCTGTGCTTCTTGATTGCCTATGGCACTAAAATAAATGAAAATTTAAAATTAAACCAAAACATGCAAAGAATAATTAAATATGAAAGTTAGAGGTTCATACTTACATTGGGTAAATCCATTCCACTAATAATTTTGGCTTGCATTCCCCAAATGTAAGTATATAATATATCTTAAGTGCACTATTATCATTTGTAAATAAAAAGACATTACAAAAGTATAAATATATCTAGAAGTAAAATTTTATATAGATAAAAGCTTACTTATTAAAAATCCATATTACCTTTTTGCTTGGTGTTCTACCTAGAGAACAAAACTAGTATACTACACCTTGATTTGGACAATTATATGAGTATTAGATGACACGATTACACACATACACACACATGAATACACATTCATGAATAAAAAATACTTACCCATCAATAATTGGCACTAGATAACATGGCATTTTCGTGTTTGACATATGATTCATCACATATGTCATCCTTCTATGCACTACGTTGTGAGCTTTCTGCACAGCTTCCAGGCACAAAAATCCAAATGTATTTTGTTTTCCATTACAAAAAAAATATTTTATAGGTACCTATTATTGAAATGAGATCAAAATGTTAGTGGTCTGAAAATAAAATTTAGGAACTCCTTGAGATCTGTGTTATCAAATCCAAAATCATATCCCTTTTCCATACCTATGACTCCAAGTGGCATTTTAACAGTAATGCCTTCTGTTGTAAATTTCATGCAATTGTGCTAGGCAGGAAAACTTAACAGCATTTTTAGGTTCCTGTTAAAACATAAGATAAAAGAGTTATATAAGTAATTAAATAACTTAAAGAAAATAACATAATGTTAACTTATTTTTTTAACTCTGGCGATGTTGTATTGATATATGACGCAAGATTTTTAGGCCATATAATGAAAGAACCTTTTGCTTGGCCTATGTTAAATTAAATTAAATACATGTTTATATTAAATTAAATTAAATAGTACAAGCCTGAGGTGAATGATCAACTCTTAAAACTATCATGCTAGTGACCATAGATTTCATCTCTTCATAAAGTTAGGCCATCTTATCTTATTGGAATGATTCACGAAACTCCTACTCAACCTCTTGTCAAACCTCAGCTTGAGTATCTTCCCTAACTTTGGCCACTAACTTATGGATCTCATCTCTAGACATACTTCTTGGAAAGCTTTGTGGAGTCAGTTAAAAGTATTGCTTGAGACCAACTCCTCTACTGACCCCTCTAACTCGACCAGGATATTCTGGCTTTCCAATTACAGTTGATAAAATGTCTATTGTTAACCTCTAGAAGTTTATATTATTTCATCACATTTTCCGTAGATTCTAATCCATTCTAGTTCAATTGTATATGTTTTTGTTGCCCAAATTAGGAAAATATGCATTTTGTTTTGGGCTAGTGTTCTTAGCTTTAATTTGATATTTTTAGCCTAATTTCATGTTATTTTGATTAAAGTTTTGATTAAAAGCATTTTGGAGCTTTGTGAATGTTTTTGAAAGGCTTTTGGATAAAGAAATCAAGAGCAAAATGACTAATTTTTATTAGCTGTAAAAATAGTGTAAAACTGCTCAAGTCGTCCCAAAGTCATGACTTTCGTTCGCGACTTTCATAACTGTCAGAAAAATGCTGCATTTATTTATCAAAAATTAGTTGGCTAGGACACATATAAGCTGTGAGCTCAACCTAGAATGCATTCTTGAGACTTTTAGACACTTTTGGAGCTTGGGTGTGTTAGGGTTTGGGCATTGGAAGAGTTGGGATCAAGAGATTGAAGCTTTGAAGACATTTGGAGCTCATTTTCTTCAGTTTTTCTATTCCTCTTCCCTTTCCTCTCTCGTAACCTGAAATGAGTCCACTTATTTTGTATATTTATAGCTTGTGGATGATTATGAGTGGCTAAGCCCTTTGTTCTAGGATTATTTGGAACCCTTGTATGGATTAACACTATATTTCTCATCTCTTTTTGTGATTAATGATATATATATCTGTGTTTATTTTACTCTTTCCTTAATACTTCTAAGTGATTGGCCACCATTTAGATGTTGGGTTCACTTAATTGATGCTTGAGAGGGCTAGGTTGAGTATAGAACTTGGGTAATATTGTACAAGAACTTGATATTTGCATGTTGAATAGATGGTTTTGCTAGTAAGATAGAGATATACTTGCTAGCCTTGCATAGCCACATGAGGGTTGGTGTTTAAAATTGAGTTTTATTAATTCTAATAAGAGATTGGGCAATTAATTTAACTAAACATTTGTTCATGACTTGAGAGAGCTTGTCCAAGTATTTTTAGAACCCTAGGTTAGCACTTATTTTCATTAAAAGTATTTATGAGAGGAGGTAATTTTGGTGTTATAAAATGCAAGGGAGATAAATAATCCTAGGTAATTTTGGTGTTTGAAATTTATGGATTAATCACTTTCTTTATTTGCTAGTATTAGTTTCATTTGCAAAATCATTTTTACCTAACTATGTGTAGCTCAACTTGATCGAATTTGCTTAGTCTTTTGCTTGATCATTGTTTTTGAACAAATCCTTGAGGGAACGATACTTTACTTTCATTATATTACTTGCTACGACCCGTGCACTTGCGGTGAGCAACAAGTTTTTGACGCCGTTGTCGGGGATTTAGTTTTGAAAATATTTTGATCAACCTTAGACTAGTGATATTAGATTTTGCTTGAGCTTTGTAGATATTAGTTTTAGATTTTTATTTTGTCTTTGTTTAGTGCTTTTGTTTTAGTTTAATACTTCTTTGGTTGTTTTCTTCTTCAAGTACCTATTTGGCATATGCAACCCATAGGCCCAGAAGGATTAGAAGTTATACTTGAAGGATTAATAATCTTTGAAGAAGCTAAATCTCCAAATTTGAAAGAACTCCTGAAACTCAACTTGAAAACATGGCAAAAGACCAGTATGACACCACCTCAGTCAATGACTTTGCTAACTGAAATTTGAGGGGTACTCAATCTTGTATTCAAATGCCAGAGTTTCAAGCACATACTTTTGAGATCAAGCTCGCCATGATCACAATGCTTTAAATGAATGGTGTGTTTCATGGTCTATTCAATGAAGATGCTAACAAGTACTTAATGTCTTTTGTAGAAGTATGTGATTCTTTCAGACAAAACAGGGTGCCTAAAGATGTCCTGCGCTTGTGATTATTTCTAATTTCTCTACAAGACAAGGCTAAAGAATGATTCAACAATCTTTTCGAAGGTTCTATTGGTTCATGGGAGGATCATGAGAACAAGTTTAGAGCTCGATTCTTCTTGATGATAAAACGGTGGAAGCAAGAGGTGAATTTCTTAGCTTTAAGCAATATCTAGATGAGCATCTCTATGCAGCTTGGGAGAGATATAAGATGTTGATGAAGAAATGCCCTAATCATGGGGTTGACTAATAGGTAGTGATTCAGATTTTCTGTAATCATCTGAATCCGTCTTCTAAGGCCATGGTTGATTCTATCACAAATGGGGGATATCAAAATGTGCCTGTCAATGAAGTTTTTCACCTCTTGGATTAATTGTCTGTGAACAACACTTAAAACATGGATAAAAGAATACATCAATGGTGACTAGTGCTAAAGATGACTCTTCTTCCTAAATTGTATCTATCTTGAATGCAATGAATAAGCTTTTTGATGTGTTGGAATCTCAAATGCAAAGGGGAAATTCTCATAATGTGCATGCTGTCCAAGCCATTCCAACTGTGTGCAACCAATGCAATGATATTTATGCCCGATCAATATCTTCTTTATATGACCACTGAGTCTGTCAACTATATGGGCAAGTTTCAAAACCCTCAAAACAACCCTTACTCTCAAACATATAACTCAGGATGGAGGAATCACCCAATTTTTCATGGAGTCAAGGAAATTCTTCAAATCAACCTTCATCCTCTAATGTCAAGCCAATTCACCCTCTGAGTTTTCAAGTTCCACCAAAGCCAATATCGATTAAGGAAGAGGAGTCTAGAATGGAAAAGATGTTAGCACAAATCTTGAGTAATCAAGAATCTGCAAGAGTTGAAACTAAGGCAACTCTTACCCTTCATGATACCGCAATTAAGAATCTCAAAGTGCAAATGGGACAATTGGCTTCACAAATGAATGCTTTGTCAAGAAGCAATCTCCCTAGTGACACCATTCTAAATCTTAAAAGGGATGGTAAGGAGGAGTGTAAAGCAATCACTTTGAAAAATGGGATGCAATTACTAGAAATTCTTGTACCAAGTGCAAGTGATATGAGTAGTGGTGCTACTAAGGTGGTTGTTGATGATGAAGTGATCAATGAAGAAATTGTGGTTGAAGAGTGTGACAACTCAAAGAAGAATCAAGACAAGAAAAAGAATGAAGATAAAGCCAAAAAGGTTGGTGATGAGAAAAAGCAACAAGAGGCCAAGCCAAAATATGTGCCTCCATCACCTTTTCCTTTAAAGGCTTAGGAAGCAACAAGAAGATGGCCAATTTAAGAAGTTTCTTGATATGTTCAAGCAATTGCATATCAACATTTCTTTTGTGGAAGCTTTGGAGAAAATGCCTAAATATTCTAAGTTCATGAAAGATGTGCTCTCTAAAAAGAGAAGATTCAATGAATTTGAGACAGTTGCTCTAACTAAGAGTTGTATGGATATCATTAAGCAACTACCTCAAAAGATGAAGGATCCCAGTAGCTTCTCAATTTCATGTCACATTGGAAATAAATTTTTGGTAAGGCATTATGTGATCTTAGTGCTAGTATCAATCTTATGCCTCTCTCTATTTTTAATAAATTAGAGTTGGGTGAAGCTAGACTAACAATCGTGACTTTGCAATTAGTGAATAGAAGCTTGGCTCATCCACATGGTGTTATTGAAGATGTTCTTATAAAAGTAGCTAAATTTATTTTTTTGGTTAATTTTATTGTCCTTGATTGTGAGATAGATTGTGATATTCCTATTATCTTAAGAAGACCATTCTTAGAACTGCTAGAACCTTGATTGATGTTGAAAAAGGTGAGCTTACTATGAGGGTGGATGATGAGCAAGTCACTTTTAACATGTACAAGTTGATGAAATCTCCCAATGATCTTGACCAATGCTTCTTTATTAATATGCTTAATCAAATTGCATAATAAGAATTCGATGAGGCAATTCCTAATGATTTTTTGGAAGCCTTGTTGCTAGGAGCTCAATTAAAGACCCAAGATGGAGAAGAGTGTATGGCTATATGAATGCATCACCAGTTTATTCTAGAAACCGTGTGCAATTTGAATCTTTAGATTTATCTTCTCTAGGTAGACCATCTTTGAAATCTTTTATTGAAGAGCCACCATCTCTTGAGTTGAAGACATTACTTCTCATTTTCGGTATGTCTATTTGGAAGCCAACAACACCTTGGCAGTGATTATTGTTGCGGACTTGAATGCACAATAAGAAGAGCAACTTGTGGAAGTCTTGAAAGCTCACAAAAGAGCTATTAGGTAGACCATTGCCGACATAAAGGGTATTAGCCCTTCAATTTGCATGCATAAGATTTTCCTTGAAGACAATCATAAAACTTTTATAGAACATCAAAGAAGGTTAAATCCTATTATGAAGTAAGTTGTGAAAAAGGAGATCTTAAAATGGCTTGAGGTGGGCATTGTCTATCCTATCTTTGACAGCTCTTGGGTGAGCCTAGTTCAATGCGTTCCAAAAAAGGGAGGCATGACTGTAGTGGCTAACACCCATAATGAGCTAATTCCTACCCGCACTGTTACTGGATAGAGAGTATGTATGGATTACCGAAAGCTAAATGCGGCAACTAGGAAAGATCACTTTCCTCTTCCTTTTATCGACCAAATGCTTGACAAATTAGCTGGAAGGGAATTCTTTTGCTTCCTTGATGGATATTCAGGATATAACCATATTGCCATAGCTCTAGAGGATCAAGAAAAAATGACATTCACTTGTCCTTATGGAACTTTTGCTTTCAAGCGCATGCCTTTTAGGTTATGCAATGCATCAGCCACTTTTCAGAAGTGTATGATGGCAATTTTCTCTGATATGATTGAGAAAACTATGGAAGTCTTCATGGATGACTTCACAGTTTTTGGGGATTCATATGATGAGTGCTTGATCGACTTGGCCAATGTGTTGAAAAGATGTAAAGAGACTAACTTGGTCTTAAATTGGGAAAAATGCTACTTCATGGTTAAGGAGGGCATAGTTCTTGGCCATAGAGTCTCCAAAAATGGCTTGGCGGTAGATAGAGCCAAAATTTCGATGATTAAGTAACTTCCTCCACCTACTAATGTTAAGGGTATGAGAAGTTTTCTTGGCCATGCAAAATTTTATCACCGCTTCATTAAAGACTTCTCCAAAATAGTCAAGCCTCTTTACACTCTTCTTGAGAAAGATATTGAATTTAAATTTGATGATTCATTCTTGAAAGAATTTAAAGAGTTGAAGAAAAGACTTGTGTCTGCACCTATCATGATGGCTCCTGATTGGAGTTTTCCTTTCATTGTGATGTGTGATGCTAGTGACTTTGTTGTGGGTGTTATGCTCGGCCAAAAGAAAGAAAAAGTGCTTCACCCAATTTACTATGCTAGCAGAACACTTGATGCTACTCAAGAAAACTACATCACGACTGAGAAAGAGCTTCTTGCAGTGGTATTTTCTTTTACTAAGTTTAGATCATATCTTGTGGGTACTAAGGTGACAGTTTACATTGACCATTTAGCTTTGAAGTACCTATTCAGCAAGAAGGAGTCTAAAGCAAGGTTAATTCGATGGGTACTACTTCTACAAGAATTTGACTTGGAGATTATTGATAGAAGGGTACTGAGAATCAAGTAGCAGACCATCTTTCTAGGTTGAGTGTTGATGCTCAACTTAAATCTAATGTTATTATTAATGAAGCTTTTCCTGATGAGCAACTCTTTAAGGTTGATAGTATTCAAACACCGTGGTATGCAAACATTGTCAACTATCCTATTTGTGACATCGTGCCCTTTGATTTGAAGTTTCATCAAAAGAAGAATTTTCTCTATGATGCTAAGTTGTATTTTTGGAAGAACCCTATCTGTTTCGCCAATGTGCTAACCAAATGATTAGAAAGTGTGTTCCAGAGTGTGAGCAATAAGAAATTCTAAGATGTTGCCATTCTTCTGACTATGGAGGCCACTCCGGGTGTGACAAGGTAGAATCTAAAATCTTGCAAAGTAGTTTCTATTGGCCCTCTTTATTCAAGGATGCATATGACTTTGTGTTAAAGTGTGATAGGTGCCAAATGATGGGTAACATCTTTAGAAGGAAAAATGCCACTCAACAACATGCTTGAAGTAGAATTGTTTAACGTATGGGGCATAGACTTCATGGACCATTTCCCATGTCTTTCAACAATCAATATATCTTTATTGTTGTAGACTGTCTCAAAATGGGTTGAAGTGGCGGCATTTCCCACTAATAATGCTAAAGTAGTGCTTAAATTCTTAAAGAAGCATATTTTCACCTGCTTTGGAGCACCAAGAGTCATTGTAAGTGATGGTGGTACTCATTTTTACAACAATCAATTTTAATCTCTCTTGAAAAAATATGGTGTCAAGCACAAGGTTGCACTTGCCTACCATCCTCAAACTAACGGGCAAGCTGAGATTTCTAATCAGGAAATTAAGAAGATACTTGAAAAGATGGTAGGAGTGGCAAGAAAAGATTGGTCCACCAAACTTGATAATGCATTGTAGGCTTATCGAATGGCTTACAAAACTCTTATTGGCATGTCTCCATACCGGTTAGTTTTTTAGAAAGCATGTCATCTACTTGTAGAGCTAGAACATAGTGCTTATTGGGCTATGTAAAAGCTCAACTTTGATTTTAAGGTCGTGGGTGAAAAAAAACTTCTCCAACTGAATGAACTTGATGAATTTCGGTTAAATGCCTATGAGAATGCTAGGCAATATAAGGAGAAGACAAAAAGATGGCATGGCAGGAAAATTTTATGCAAAGCATTTGAGCCAGGCTAAAAAGTACTCTTGTACAACTATAGATTGAGATTATTTCCTGGCAAACTCAAGTCTAGATAGTCGAGACTGTTCAATGTGGTCCAAGGATTCCCTCATGGTGCTGTTGAGCTAGAGAGTAGTGAAGGAGAAAGATTTAAAATCAATGGGCAATGATTGAAGCATTACTGGGGTGGTGAGGTAGACCGTGAAGCAATCACCTTGCCCTTATTTGATGCCTCTTGAAGAAGAGAAGAGTCAGGCTGAATGACTGTAAAACAAGCACTACTTGGGAGGCAACCCAAGCTCTAAACCTTCTATTTTGATTTTTCTTTTGTAGTTTAGTTGTTTTGGTGAAGTTATGTGTGATCTTATCTCTTTTGCAGGTTAACAAGAAGTTATGAGGAAGTATAAGCCTTTGGATAAGCAAGAAATGTTGCCAAAGAATAAAAGAGCAAAAGAAAGAAAAATTTTAGGGAAGTTAATCTATTTAAGTTGTTTTTATGCTTATAAACTTTTTTTGGCAATTATTTTGAGCTTATTGGAGTAAATGCAATTTTTTATGGTTTGATTCCCATGAAAAATGATTCTTTTTAGGGCTTAATTGCATTTTAATTGAAAGAAATTGTGTATGGTTGATGAATGATGATTAGAGATTGATTTAGAGTGAATATGGTGCTTGGAAGAGGTTTTAAAGGGTGAATAAATCAGATTTTTAAAAACAGAGTGCTGCAGAATTTTGCTATCAAGAAAGTTCTGACAAAAGTCATGCCTTTGGGCTCACGACTTTGAGATTCCAGAGAAGGTCAAAGTCATGACTTTCATTTCAGGCTTAAATCCAAAGTCATGACTTTCATCTCCTCTGGACCTATTTAAAAAATAATAATAATAATTTGATTTTTTAAATAATAATAATATATATATAATATTATCAATTTTTTTCTTCTTCTTTTCTATCTTTTTCTTTTCTTTCTCTTATGTGCCTTTTTTTATTACAATGTTTTAATATATATATATATATATATATATTTATATAGTTATAATATTAATAATAATATTCTCCCTCTTCCATTCTAGCGCTTGTAGCTGGTCTTATATAAAAAAAAAAGTCACTCAAATTTGAAAACCTTCAGCTTCTTTCCTGACCAACCTCGCCGCCACACTGCTTTCCCCCACTTCTAGTTTAGTCATCTCCACCACTGACAGCCTTCAAAGCTTCTTCCCTAAAGCTGGTAACCGTCTTCCACCTCCGCACCTCCGCTATTGGTGACTACTTAACCCACCTTCATTATTTCTTCTTCTCATCTCCAGCATTTCCTCACTCGATCTCCCTCGATGTCTCCTTTATCCTCGTCGTAAACCATTGCTTCCTTCCTCACTCCATTTCTATTCTAGCATTCTTGATTCTCACTAATTTACTCTTATTTCCTCTTCACGAGCTTTCAGTCTTAGCTCTTCTCGAATCGTCGCTATCAAATACTTCATCCAGTCACTTAAAAGTATCTCTCATTCTGCCATTTCCGTTCCAGCCATCATTTCCATTCCAGCTATCATTTTCATTCAAGCCATGGCGTGTTTCTTCTTTGTAGCTGTCAACCTCTTTTTATGGTCCAATCGCTCAGAAGCATTCGTTTCACAGCCATTTCCATTTGAGCTACACTATTCACCATACCTTTTGGCCATAACCCCTACCGCTGCTACTGATTCTTCCTCCCTACCTTACCTAATAGTAGAACTCTAAGGTATTTCTAGTGCCATTCATCCTTGTTTCTCCCTTCCAAGCTTCAATCACTGCTTCAGATTCGAACGCTGATGACCCTGAGTAGCTTCAATCACTGTTATATCGTCACATTACTCGTCTAAGCTGCTAGCTGAGCTATTTTTTTTTCCTCAAAGCATTTTCATTGTCAAGATTAAGGTAACTCGGATTCTCCTTTTTAAACTTATAATTTTGCTATCTTTATGCTCAAGGATTCTTGCCCTTACCCTTGATTATTACTCTTCAAGATTGTTGCTAACTTTTAATTGTGCTTTTAGCTAGCAAAATAGCTAGCCAAGTACCTTGATTCTGTTGGACATTTTGTTTTTTGTCTTCTATGGTAATGTGTTTTGCTCTGGTCGTGATTTTCTTTTAATGTTAGGTCAGATATGTGCTTCTAATTTTGCTGACAGCCTAGGTTTCCAAGAGATATATGCATTGTGAAAAATGTAACTTTTGTTTTGAAAGCAATACTCTGGCATTTTGAAGTGATTTTGTTGCCTCATTTCTGATTTGGACTACTTAAGGGATGATACTATTGGTTTTTGGGTCTGGAAATGTTGTTGTGGCTGGTTAAATTCTTTGAATGGGATAGGATTGAATTTGCTTTGCTGGATATTTTTCCTAGTTGAATTAGACCTATTGTAAAATGGTTGTTGGAAGATTCAACTTGCTTGAGGCATTTTGTAGGTTCTCTAATCTAAATTAGCGAGTATTACGTAATTATGCTGCTGTCTGGTTCTAAATCTAGATAGTAATTATGCTGCATTTTAAGCTCTGTTACTGGCATTTTTCTCTTTGAGTTTTGTGTGTATGACTGGCTATTTATAGCTTGATAATTCTAGTTTTGGCATACTCTGGAGGATTGAAAAAGAGATATTTTTGGTTATACTTGTTCAAGTTGAATTTGCTGAGCATGAATGAGCTATATTTCTTTGGTTGAATGCTCTCATTATTAAACTTGAGCTCATGATTGTGACTTATGCTCAACACTATTGTCATGCTTCTTGATTCTGAACTTGGTATTGCTCTTCATTTTTTATATCCTCAGTTTAAATCTATTTTGTGGAAGCTAGACCTTGTTTGAACATGTTACGTAAAGTGTTATTTTGTGCTAGCTTCATTGAATCTTGTTTATTCTGATTTGAACTTTTGTCATTACCTGTACTGGCTGTTGCTTACTGGTGTTGCATTGAGTGCTTTCTTGTAGGCAATAGGTAAGAAAAGTGTCCCACTTTCTAAAAAAGTCAAGGTCATTGAGGTTGGTGAAAGTTCTAAGGGATCGGGATGGGATAAAACTCGATTTGCACTATTGCGATTCAAGATTATTTTTGAGCAAAATTTAAAAGACAGAAAAATAGTACAAGAATGACCTTTTCCTTTAAGATGGTCTAAATAATTTTATAATGATTTGCATGATGTCTATCATGCTACTAGCCTCATCCATAAACAGAGTCATGCCTCTCAGCTACTTGTGGAAGCTTACTATGCATTTGCTGCTTGCAAGGATACCTTGTGATGTCAGGTACGGGGCAAATGGGTAAAGATTATTGAGGACACATTTTGAAAGGTGTACAACCTTTCTCCCATAGAAGAGTGCTAATATACCGTTTACAAGAATGATAGAACTCAATTGCCATTTGATGATGTGGTTTGAGAGCTATGCCTTCCTAACAAAAATATTTGGCAACATGACACCCATGGCAATCCCAAGAGTATTCTGTGTTGTAATCTGAACAGGACAACTCATATATGGTGGCACTGCTTGGCATCTAATGTGATCCCAGTAACCCATATGAGCGATGTGACTGTTGATCAAGCTGCCCTTTTATATACCTTGATGTTGAGGCAACTTGTCAACTTTTAAAAATTATGTTTGAGTACATACGAAAGTTGCCTAAAAGTAGATATCGCAAGCAGGCATTTGGGTTTCTACACTTGATTACTTAAGTGTGCTTAGAAAAGAAGGTTCCCACTTTTTTGAAGGATCTCATGCTCCCTCCTTTACCAAAGTTTCAATTATAGAGAAATTCGATGTGTTGAGGGACCAAGAGGGGTACCAGATCAAACTGCGGATGGTAGGAGGTATATTGATCCACCTCATGTTGAACCTATACTAAGCAACCTCATAGCACTCATCCAGAACATGCATGAGGGCCTCTAAAGTCAACTGGATCGGATTGACTTCAGGCTCCACCACATTGAGCTATTCTTGCATCAGAGATTTTAGATGGACTTTCCAGAGGAAGAAGAGGAGGCCAATGCTAGTGTTGGCCAAGACTAGACACTCACGCTAACTAGCTTCACCCTTCTTTACTTTACTGCCTTTTATTTCTGTTTTTAATTCTAATTAGCTGTTGATTAGTTCTTTTTGGGTAAGTATGGTTAACCATGATCTTCTAATATCTTTTGTACAGGGCTAACTTTGATCTTTTTGTAGCTAATATGTAACACCTTGACTAATCTCTTGCAACTAATTACTCTATGATAACTTGTGTACATCCTGGTGTAGTTAGTTTATTTTTAGACTACCTGCGGATATATCTCAATTATACTATTATAGGTTTCTAATTTTTTGTGCCTCTCATGCACTTTTTTATCGTTGTTAAGTTGAATGAGAGAGGGCCCTCATTTTACCCTTTTGACAGTGTGGACACTGTTCAATTTAAGTTTGAGGGTGAGGGTATTATTTTAATTGATTTGACATGAACTTCAATTTTGAAACTTAGCTATTTACTGTTCCTCTTTTTTGAAATTTAAGCTAGATTGAGAAATTATTTTTTGAACAGAATGCGTGATCAATGATAGAATATTGCTTAAACTGTATGTTTTATAGGAAGTTGTGATCAATATTTTGGCATACTTGATTTGCAGGGTTAAGGCTTGCTTTTTAGTAATTTGTGAAATTTTCTTTTGCACTTTTGAATCAGACAATGATTTGAATGCCTCTATTAGGAAATTTTGTGGCAAGTTTATTTTCATTTTCTTTCTCAATTGAAAAACTATATAACCTATCTTGGAATCTCTTAAGGCATTTTAATCACTTTACATGATATTAAAACATGATCTGGGCATTTTTTCAAATGCGTTTGAGCCTTTCAGGCCTACCTATTGCATCATTTCCACTTGAACCCCCTTTTGAGCTTGGAATTGAAAATCTTATGTACTTTTTTTTGAAACCTACATTAGACCCTAGCCTCTACAACTTGAAAAACTATGAATACCTTACTCTTGAGATAAATGATAAAAAAAATTGTGTGCTAGTAGGGAAGTTGGTTTAGTTGTTTAAGGAGGTGTTGTTGTAAATTTGGGTGTGAGGAATGGAAATAAAGTTTGGAATTCTACTAATTGTACTCCTGAAAAAAGTATAAAAAAATAGAAATATACATGAAAAAAAATTGCAATGAAAAAAAAAGAGTTTCAATATCAATATATTTGGAGTACAAGGAATGATATTTGAGATAAGTTTGGGGGAAAGTATTTGGCTAGAAAGGATGGAATGGATGGCTTCTCATTGTCATTTATCTCAAGTTTTTTGAATTCTATTTATCTTTTCATTTCAATTAGCCTGAAACCTTTGGCCACGCTACAAGCTTACAAAGTCCCATTGATTTTAAATTATGTGAAGTGATCTTTTAGTGGAGAGAGAAGAAGAGTTTAGGCATATGAAGTCTTGATATTGAGCTTGTTTCATGCATGTTGAGTTGTTACATTTTGACTTGATAGTTGCAGGAAAATCATTCTCTAGTCTCACACACACATTTCTAAATTGTTGGGAAGCATGATCTTAATTTGTGAATTGGGCATTTCTTTTTATTTCACTGCTATCCTCTTTAATATATATTTGGAGCAATTAGCGAGGATATTTTCATGCATGCTTAGTAGATGAATAATTGATCAATTTAGTTGTTTTATTACTTGTTTTACTCAAGGTCGAGTAAAAATCTAAGTTTAGGGGTGTGTTAACCTCTAGAAGTTTATGTTATTTCATCATATTTTCCTTAGATTCTATCTATTCTAGTTCAATTGTATATGTTTTTATTGCCCAAATTAAAAAATTTGCATTTTGTTTTGGGCTTGTGTTCTTAGATTTAATTTCATATTTTTAGCCTAATTTCATATTATTTTGATTGAAGTTTTGATTAGAAGTATTTATGGAGCTTTGTAGATGTTTTTTGAAGGCTTTTGGATGAAGAAATGAAGGGCAAAATGACTGATTTTCGTTAGCTGTAAAAACAGTGCAAAATTGCCAAAGTTGTCCCAAAGTCGTGACTTTCATTCATGACTTTCGCCGCTGTCAGAAAAACGCTGCGTTTCATTTATCAGAAATTGGTTGGCTAGGACACATATAAGTTGTGAGCTCGACCCAGAATGCATTCTTGAGACTTTTAGACACTTTTGGAGCTTGGCTGTGCTAGGGTTTGGGCATTGGAAAAGTTGGGATCAAGAGATTGAAGCTTTGAAGACATTTGGAGCTCATTTTCTTCGGTTTTTCTATTCCTCTTCCCTTTCTCTCTTGTAACATGAAATGGGTCCACTTATTTTGTATATTTGTAGCTTGTGGATGATTATGAGTGGCTAAACCCTTTGTTCTAGGATTATTTAGAACCCTTGTATAGATTAACACTATATTTTCCTCTCTTTTTGTGATTAATGATATATATATATATATGTGTGTGTGTGTGTGTGTGTTTATTTTACTCTTTTCTTAATGCTTCTAAGTGATTGGCTACCATTTAGATGTTGAGTTTACTTAATTGATGTTTGAGAGGGCTAGGTTGAGTGTAGAAATTGGGTAATATTGTACAAGAACTTGATATTTACATGTTGAATGGATGGTTTTGTTAGTAAGATAAAGATATACTTGCTAGCCTTGCATAGCCACATGAGGGTTGGTATTTAAAATTGAGTTTTATTAATTCTAACAAGAGATTGGGCAATTAATTTAATTAAACACTTGTTCATGACTTTAGAAAGCTTATCCAAGTATTTTAGAACCCTAGGTTAGCACTTATTTTCATTAAAAGCATTTATGAGAGGAGGTAATTTTGGTGTTATGAAATGAAAGGAGGATAAATAATCCTAGATCTCAATTTGTGTTTGAAATTTGTGAATCAATCACTTTTTTTATTTTCTAGTATTAGTTTCATTTGCAAAAATCATTTTTACCTAACTATGTGCAGCTCAACTTGATCGAATTTGCTTAGTCTTTTGCTTGATCATTGTTTTTGAACAAATCCTCAAAGGAACAATACTTTATTTTCATTATATTACTTGCTATGATCCGTGCACTTACAGTGAGCAACATCCATCTTTTCACTAGGAGTGAAAGAACCTTGAGCAGCTTGCTCCTTAAGAGAATCCTACAATATATGAGTCAAGTGATTACTTAATCTTCAAAAATAATTAGAAGAAAAAATAAAAATGTTTAACTACTTACTATCTTTTTAGCAACTATAGCAACCTTTGGAATGATATACTCCCCTTTCTTAATCCTCCTAGCCTTCCATTTTCTTTGACGTGTTGGGCATGGTAGGGGTTGAACAATAATAATGGGGCTCGATTTTGCTGCTTCCTCTATTTTCTTCTAATCTTCCTAAATTAGCTTTTGCTCAACTTTCCAATATCCCCTACGAGAAATGTAATGAGGATATATATATATATATATATATTTTGATTGTATTACTTTATTTGCAGCGCTTAATTTCTATGCAAATGAAAAAAATTAAATTAGTGAAGTTAAAAAAACATTATACAAAAATTAAGTAACAACTTATTACTGAAATTCAAGATCGTTTCAAGATGCCACAAATTGTCTCCAAGTGTCTTGATCAAGAAAATTGTACTCTTCACACGGATCTTGACCCTACCTTTTCCCATTTATATAAATATAATCTCTAGTTAGTTTGGACTTGAAATCCTTCCATTGCTCAGCAGTATTCTTTAACCAATGCCTTTTCATTTCAGAGGTAGCAAAAATATCATAGGTCAACTGTAACATAATTAAGTTTTAAGTTAGTTTGGCAAGATTTAGGAACTTCAATAGCCTTTATCCCATTTAGGTATTCGGTACAAAACTTAACGGCCTTTTCAGCAATAGATCTTTCAACAATGGAGGTTTCAGGATGATATGGATTCTTCAAATATTCTTTTAATGTTTTCATGTAATGCTCAAATGAGTACATCCATCAAAGATAGGCTAGACCGCAGAGCCTTATTTCCCTTACCAAGTGAACAATTAAATGCACCATAATAACAAAAAAAGCTAGAGGGAAATACATCTCTAGTTGGCACAAAATGATATAACTTTCATTCTCCAATTTATCTAGCTTATTAGGATCAATGACTTTGTTGCAAATAGAATTGAAGAAACTACATAGCCTTGTAATTGTATGCCTCATATCATCTTTTAGTATACCTCGAATAGCAATCAGTAACAATTGTTGCATCAAAACATGGCAATCATGAGATTTCAAGCCTATTAGCTTTAAATCTTTCATTGACATAAGATTTCTCACATTAGAAGAATATCCTTAAGGTACTTTAATACCATGTAAACAACTATAGAAGCTTGATTTCTCCTTTCTTGTAAGTGTATAGGTCGTGGGGTGTAGATAAGTCTTTTTTCTCTCTTCTCATCATGCAAATAATTGTTCTCTTATTCCTATCTTGGCCAAATCTAGTCTAGTATTTATC
The DNA here is from genome assembly GCF_029017545.1 of Prosopis cineraria. Lineage (NCBI taxonomy): Eukaryota > Viridiplantae > Streptophyta > Magnoliopsida > Fabales > Fabaceae > Prosopis > Prosopis cineraria. The sequence goes on along the minus strand of NW_026555339.1, from coordinate 22,413,326 downwards.
CCATCCTTAGTCTTTCCATTAATGTGCAAAAGTGTGCCCACAAGATTATCACAAACATTTTTCTCTACATGCATCACATCAAGACAATGGCTTACATAGACCGCCAATATGAAAAACCAAAGAAGATAGACCTCTTTTTCCACAAATTATTCTCACTTGTAATCTTTCAATTCTTACTAAAGATTGCATTGATCCTCTCTGCATGATAGTAAACTTAGTCATTGGTTAATGCCTTAAGAGAAAATTATACTTTTGCGAGCCATTAAAAGCTTTTTCAATATGTGATAAGGATGGTATCGACTAAGAAATCTCCTATAACTAAGGTAGAGGGTCATCTTTTCATGCTTTCGATGTTAAGAGTACATTCCTTCTTCATAAATAGGACATGCATTATGCCCTTTAACACTATACTTGGACAAGTTCTCATATGTAGGAAAGTCATTTATTATGCAAAAAATCATGTCACATAGCTTAAAAGATTGTTGTCGGTAAGCATTGAATATATCAACACCCTTCTCCCACATCATCTTCAAGTCCTCAATTAAGGGTATCAAGCATACATCGATATCGTTTCTAGGTTGTTTTGGTCTCGAGATCATCATGGTTAACATGATATACTTACATTTCATATACAACTAAGGAGGTAGATTGTAAACTACCAGAAGAATTGGCCACGCACTATGTGTGCTACTAAAATTACCAAAAGGGTTAAATTTATCTGTATAAAGTCCAAGTCAAAGATTTCTTAGCTCACTACCAAAATTAGGAAACTTTTAATCTATTGTCTTCTATTTAGGAGAGTCGACTGAGTTCTGATGTCACGTCTCAAAAATTAAGCATGATCGTCATGGGACATATGCACAAACACACATCCCTTAAGCCTTGATCAATAAAATTTTTATTTCATATCTTATTCATTTGAAATATGATTGGAAATTATAGTAACATTTTTCATATAAATAAAAGATTCCTAAACTTTCTGTAGAGATTTCAGCAAAATTTTCCTCTGTAAATAGAACCTTCTAAATTTCCATAATAACCACTTGCAGACAAATTAATAATATAGAGTTTTACTTCTCAACAAGTAACAGTCGATATAAATTTACAAATTAGAATCACATCTGTATTTAATGTGGAGCACTTAAATTTAGTCTCAAAATATAGCATATAGTTGAATATGTGCATAAAAAAAGATACAACCTTATAATAAATATTCACCCAGCTTATTGGCAAGCCTTTTCAATAATCGGCAGGAGGTTCAACACTAAATAATAAATCTAAGACCAAAATATTTTTCAGTGAATAGCATCCCAAAAATAAAATTTTAAAAGAGTAAAAATAATAAACTCAAACAATTATGTAAAATACTTGAAAAGTTGATAATTTAATATATTAAACTTAATAAGCTTGTAAATTTTAATCATAACCATAAAATTAAAGTAAACTGGAATTGCTTTATTCAATCATGCCTAAAGAAAACAAATTATTCAAATATAAATAAAAGTAGCACACTTTCTAACTGAAATTATTGAAATTTCAAATACACTAATTAAATTAAAAAAAACTTTTTATTTTTGAGGACTTAACAGAACAGGTATCAAACGTGGACACACAATCTACAAGGCTAAGTAACCAAATGTAGCTGAAGCCATGAAACAAACGTGGACATACAGTCCATGAGGGTAACTAACCATACATGGCCGAAGCCACAAAACAGATGTGGGTACAAGACCCACAAATAATAGACGTGAGAATAAAGCTCACGAAAATCAAATTAGCTAATCATTGACCATGGTGTACCAAAGGCTAATAGAATTACCATTACTTTCTATATAAAGTCCTCTTAGAAATCACATTTCAAACATGCGAGAAAAATAATCATTACTAAAATAAGATTTTTATTTACAATGCTAAACTCACTTGAATTGTTTCAAATCTCAAAGCTTGCCATAATAATACTTCATAGCTAATGTACAAGCTTGCATTGCATTAATTGAGTAACCAAGAATTTCCAGAGTAAAATAAAAAAAGATTCCTTCCTTAATCTTGAAAGCATATTTCTTAAAGAAAATACATGCACATACAATAATTTAACTAACCTTCATTACCATTCTAACTAAAATAATTTAATTGACAAAGTACTTAATAATTGTCTTAGTTGATAAAAATGATTTATATAAAATATAATATTTTCAAAAATAGAATACTTTTACTAATAAAATAACAGGGGTGCTATTCATTTACCTATAGAGTTCCCAAGTGTATATCTTATTTCCAACCTAGTCTCTTAATGACAATGCTTTCTCCTTAAATTTCCTAATATTCAAATAATACAATTGTCACTTCCTCATACTTTACCATCCAAAAATATTCATTAATCCAAAATAACTAAAAAAAATAAGACGAAGAAAACTTTTACTTTTATCTTTCTCAACATTGTATGAAACATAAAATTATAAATAATTAATTATATAAATAGCAACTTGGTCCTTAAATTACCAACTCAAATATCTCTCTCAAAAATCTGAAATTTCTATTTTAACTTTCCAATTTTCAAGTTTCATATTTAAGCTCTCTTTCAATTTCATTCTAACCAATTCTTCAACATCAACCACTCTAAACAAAATTACTTTAACCTAAAAACTCTAACCCTTGCTTATTATAATCATGCTATCAATACCGAAATTTCAGTTTAATTTTCTTTTTCCTTTCCCTCAATAGCCACGGACAGCAGCCAGAATTTTAAAAAAATCAATTATAAAAATATTATATCACACATAGTCACATGAATGCAGAACTAATTAGAGGAGGGTTCGAAACTCCTCTCCTCAACCTAGCACAACAGAACAAAGGAGAAGTATGGAGGAGAAGGGGTTGACCATGTGAAGCTGAAAGTGGGAAGAACTGTCTCACACAAAGCAACAAGGAAGAACATAGCCAACAAAGCAGATGAACAGAGGACGAACAAGTTGAACCATGACTGGAAATGGTGAGCGACTTGCAATGTGAAACAAGGGAGAACTCACAGTCAAAGCTCCAAAAATGGCAGCCAAGCTCTGTGGTGTTTACTACCCACAGAAAGACAAAAAGAGAGACGAGAAAGGAGGTTCAACAATTCTGAAATGAAGAAGGATGAAGAGATCGACAGTGAAGCAGAAACAAGGTGAGAGTAGACCAACCTAGAACGGACTCCTTGAAGCAGTGAACTCATGGTAAAGTCGAGACCTATGCCAACGAGAATGTGATGATGGAGAAGGAAGAGGAAGAAAATAGAGATGGCCAAGGGTTTCAGTCCAATCTTCTCTCTCTTGACTGGTCTGGAATTTTTGAAAGTTGATACAAAGAAAAATGAAGAATTAGCTGACCAACTTCCTCTGCTACTCTTATTCATTTATTTAAATTTCATTGGTTTTTTTTGGTTTTAAGTCGGAGGGCGTTCTAGTAACTTTACCCAAAACTGAAGCTAGAAGATAAGAAAGAAAGATGCACTAATGGTCTCATGAAGAATCAATCCTATGACTTGACATAAGGAATGTTAATCTAACTTCCACTAAACCAACATCCCTTCTTGCTACGGTTGTTCCAAAAATTAATATGAAGATACTTACAATATCTTTCTATATATTTTAGTTTATTTATTTATTTATTTTGCTTAAAAGTTCCTTCATTATTACCATAATTAAATTTTTGAGTTATTACAGCCGAAGTTTACTATCACATATTCTTTCATCAAAATGCCATCTCAAATTCTTTGTTTCTTTGGCATTAGAAAACAAATGTTTAAATCGTGGTATCATTGGAAGATACCACAGCACCTTTGAAGGTGAGCCTTTAGTGATCTCATTAATATCACCACTGATGTCCTTTTTTAATTTGTATCATGATACGCTGCATTTCAGACATTTATATAGCCTTTCATACTCTTTTCTATACAACACAAACATTAGAAGTATGTATCTTTTTATATTACATACCCATTGAGCACAAGATTTTCTTGGCCTTGTAATGACAATTAAGAAGCATATTACTATTCAGAAACATATTTACCAACAATTCAAGCAACCAAGTAAAACTCATATCAGTCCATCCACATCTTGCCTTCAAGTTGACTAAACTCAACACACCAGTCAAATGTGTATACTTTTTACACCCCGGATACAAATGCTTATCTATATCACTTTGCAAGCTCTCAAATGCATGTGCTTGTGTAAAGGACTCCATTCCAATACCACGGATCATATCCTCTATTCTATCATTCCAGGCATTTTCACTTCTTTTTCTTGGGACATAGAAGTCAATCCTTTAGTTTCACCATGCCATATCCATTTCTTATACCTTAAATTTATCCTATTACAAAGCAAATGCTCTCTTATTTCATCAATACCCAGTCAATTTCCATTTAAACACTTACGCATGGACAAAAATATCGTCCATTTTTACTAGGAGCATTTCTTTTAGTGAATTCAAGAAAATATTCCACCCCATTCTCATATTCTTCACTTGTTCTTCTAGCATTCATCCAACTATGATCCATTGTTTAACTACCTAATTAGTCAAGATAAATAATATTATATTTAAAAATTTTCCAACTTAATTTAAGAAATTTTGGCAGAGTTTTTCCTAAAAATAGGACCTTCCAAATTTTAAAAAAAAAAATTCAACTCAGATCTTAACAATAATGAAGTGCCAATCAAACTCACAAGCCATTACTATATTATGTATATAAATTTTGTAAATATTAAAAAATTTTTGGCAAAGTTTCCTCTTAAAATAGGACTTCCTAAAATTTCAACAATAATCGAGTTTAACTTGAATCTCAAACAATTTAAAAATTTAAGTAAATCTAAAAAAAATTAAACATATAACAATTTCTTTAAATAGGTACAAATTCCATTATACTATCTAGCAACATCATAGCATAAAAATCATTATAACAAATTTAATTCATCTAAATAACTACAAATTTCACTCCTCTATCAAACAATATTCATCATAAAAAATTAATTCCTCTATCAAGAATCATTTTAGACAAAGAAAAGAATTATTTTAATTATAAAAAAATATAAATAGTAATATAGAAAAATAGAAAAAAAAATATACAACCAACCAGTAAAAATTTTTATTAATAAAAAATTAAAAAAATAGTAACACTTACTTGGAATCTATGAAAATGAAAATGCAACCCAAAAGATCAACTTGAAGCCACAACCAACAATGGAGGAAGAGAGAAGAAGAAGAAGAGGAAGTACACCCATTGAAATGGAAGATTAACTGGCAATAGAACACAATGGAAAAAAATAATAAAGTAAGTTGAAGGCCCAAATCAAAGATTAAACTTCACCCACAAAGATAAAAGAAGAAAATCAACCTTTAGAGAACTAAAGTATCATAGGAATGGGGGAGGATAACAAAGAAGTGCAAATCGGCGGTGGTGGTAGTAGCTTCGACAATGACCAGACCCAGTTTTGACTGGGGTGATTTGCTTCTTTGACTTCAGAGTGTTAGATGGTAGAGAAAATAAACTTGAAAATTGAAATTTGGAAAAAAAATTGGAGGGGGGGCGGAAGACACACGCGGAGAGCTTATAAAAGAGGGGAAACGACATTGATTACTATATAACTGAAGTCGTTTCCCATTCCTTGTGCACTGTTCCATCTTATCCTCAAGTGCTATTTTTTTAATTCAAGGGATACAACGTCGGTTACCCATGTAACCGACGTAATCGGTATCGTATCCCTTTGAATTTCAAAATTTTTTAATTTTTGTCTTTCAACATCGGTTACCATAGTAACTGATGTTAAAACTTTCAATATTAATTTTTTTAATGTAATAAGTGATATGACATCAGTTTCTCATATAATCGGTGCCGTATCCTTTTAATTTAAATTTTTTTATTTTTTGGGTTTTCCACGTCCGTTACATGGTAACTGACATTGGAAACCATATTTTTCACATTTGTTACTCATATAATCAATGTGGAAAAGACTTTTAACCTCAAATATCTCAACTTATTTACATGTTTGCCACTGCTTTATTTATAACCATAGTTTTTTGTAAAATCAACGTTAAAAGGTGATGTAAAAAACATAATTTCTAATAGTGAAGGGTTGTTAGGGGTCCAGCATTAGTATTAAGCTAGATTGAGCTCAATATAATGGGCTTAAGTGAGGGTTTGTATTTATGTGCCATGTATCGTGGCACACAATGCAAAAAGCTTGAAGCTTGATATTAAAAAAAAAAACTTAAGGCTTAAAGTTTTTCTACTACAGTAAATTATCATTATTATTAGTTCATATCTTTTCTACCATGGTAGAAGTTCCTTGTTGGCTTTCAAAATTATAAATTAAATTCTTTTAACTCTAGCAGTCTTTCAAATTTAGTTTTTTTTTTTTCCTTTTCTACTATGGTTAGTTAGTCTTAAATATGGTCAAGCCATTCTAACATGGAAAAGGTTAGTTGAGGGGTTTTAATCATAATTACCATGATAGAGTACGTTAAGTTGTGATTAAAATTTGGAGACTTCACAAAGTTGGAGTCTAATAGTGATTCTATGTTGCAAGCTACTTTCAAGGTTATATTTTGCTTGAGTTCTTGAATTGGTTCATGTGGCTTTTTTTAATCTTAGCAAAGCTTTGTGATTGTATAGTTTCAAGTGGATTCCAAGTTTCCTTCAGTCAATAATGAGTAGTGAACTATATATTTTTTAAAAAGATGTGCTCATTTGATAGGATGTCTAAACCCACATCCCAACTCGATCGGAATAGGGTTTCTAAGTTGTCAAGTGGTTATATCGGTCATTGTTAGGCTCCTTTACTCTTTGAGTTTCTTTTCTTACTGTTTGTTTTGGGTTACTTTGCCTTAGTTGGATTCTAGATTGCTTATACTCTGCTTTATAACTTTTAAATTTGGTTATTAATATAATTTTTTCTGTTGTGACAAAAAAAAAAACTCACCATAATTTGATATGGAAATTAGCATGAAACTATTTGTATTAGCAAATAATTAAAACGCAAGGCACCTACCAGCAGAGCCAGGACACTACATGAGGAGGTGCAATCTCTTTTTTTTTAAATTAAAAGCTCGAAAAATAATAATTTAAAATTAAAGTTACATATTTTATAATTGTTCTCTACTTGATTTTTTTTTTTACTTTGCGATAAGTATATAATAATTTTATTGTCAATGTTAGTAAGAGTATTTCCGTAAGTATTGCTGTACTAAACAATTATGTCAATAGTGCCGCCTATTTTTCACAATCTTTGGAGAGAAAAAATAAAGGATTTTCTTAACTATTGTAATGACAATATGTAAGATCACTGTTAACTTTGGAAAGAAATAAAACTATTAGATAGATGTCTTTTGGATTAAATATTTTTGTTATGCATATCAATAACAAAAGTTTAACATTGATTATGAATCATTATTGAATTAGTTAAAATGTGTATTAAAAATTATTTAGATTCATAGGAGCTAGGTGCAAAATCTGATAACTAGATGGGGCAAAGCATCAAAATTTATATTACTTTCATGTAATTTCCCCAAAAATGAGAGTTGGATGTGCATCGTTCAAATATAGGTGCATTCGCCACCGACACATGCCTCTCTGCAGACGCTGGATGACAATATTGCATAAAAAAGACAGGCGACAATGAAATTAGGTGTGAAGGATACGTGTATATCATTTGCCAGGGAAGGTTTTGAAGAAGTTGTATGATTAGGTGGAGGACTAGGGTTTGGTTCTTACGTGTGTATTAAAATCTTAAGGAAAAATAGCAATATAATAACGGAATTTGTAAAGGTATTAATCATCATTAAAGATAGGGAAAATGACCCTTACAAATCTTGTCAAGGCATTAATGACAATTAATTGAAGTCCTTGAATTATTGAAATGTTATGGAATGATCATGGTCTTTATTTATCATGAATAATTATTATTAAAATAACCAAGGAAATTCACTGATGAATTAAGTACAATTAGTTGTGAATTTAAATAATATTAGTTGTAAATAAATGGAAAGTTAATTGTGAATTGATAGACATTCTTATAAATTTGAGGATAGTTAGTTGTAAATTTTTGGGAGGTCACTAGTAAATTTATACAAATTCAGTTGTGAATGAATATTTGGTCTCATAAATTTATACATTACTTGTGATTTGGGAGTGACTTCATAAATAAGTAACATTCCAAAAATTTACAAGTGACAATTAAAATACCAGGTGAAATGCGATATTCATGTTGCCTTAGTAGCCTAAACAAAAGTGCAAGAGCATTAAGGTCGTCGTCTTCTTCAAAAGTAGTTATTGTACCACATGAATCAGCTGCAATAGATTATCAATCTCAAGTTCGAAATGGCAGTCCACACCTAGACGTTGGATTGCATCGATCGAATTCATTTTTTCTACAGGCTTCTCAGTTGCAAAGACAAGCAACTTCCTTACTTCTTCTTTGAGTATTTTAATCTGCTCCTCCATTTCAGCAGTCCCTTCATGCAAATTCATCTGGATCCTTTTTCTGTAGGCTTCTCAGTTGCAAAGGCAAGCATCTTCCGTAAGATGTACATTGCAAGTCAAAGAAAAAAAGACCTAAGAACTATTCCATAATTATATAGATCTCTCTAACATGCTAGCCAAAGGATTAAGCTTGCTTGTTAATACAATTAAATATGATTATCTTTTTATACAGAAACAACTGCTAAAAAAAAGTGCTGTGAATACCAAAGATTCTGAAGCATATTGAATGAAATGGTTCCCCCAAATGTTGGGGTGATAATTCCTAGAGCGACGAGGGCAAGGGGATCAAGTAACAAGAGGTGTTGCTACAAAAGACATAATGGATATGGATATGTGTCTCTGATCTTAGTTGAGTGAGAAACTTAAGTTATGAGTATACTGTATAACCTAATTTATATATAGGAATTTCAATTATCTAATTGCTACTTGTAAGTTAATGCCGAGTTTCTTGCACGTATGAGAAAGTGACTCTGGGGCTATGTTGATAGATAAATAAAGCTTGTCGGTGAGGAATTTTGCATTATATAATTTATAATATTATTATGATAATTTCGCATCATAAGGGGTAGATTATACTTCTAGATAGGATTGTTAAGGTGGTAAGCCCAAGTAAACTCATTTTCAAAAGTTACTCTCTAACAGAATCCAGAAGAGGAATTTTTTTTTTAACCCAGATAAAACCAGGTGGTTTTCATCTTGCAAAGTTTTTGCTTTGCTAGGGTTCTTCTTGTTGGGGTTAGGCTCCCTTCCTATGTTGAAAGAACCCATATTAAAACTCATTATGAGTTTTACTAATTAAAGTGGACAGGGATCTGATTAGGATAAATGAGAGAGAAGTCATATTCAAGGTTGACTTGCACAAGTTATGGGGTAGTTTTGATAAATCTACAGTTGAGGATTTGTTAATCAAGATGAAATTTGGTTAGCTATAACAACTATTTAATATTTAACAGTTGAATCATTGACTTGTTGCCTAGTGTGAGAGTCATTCTATTCACCCCATAGCCCTAGGTTTGAGTGGCTTCCATCCTTCTCATTCTCTTTTTTGTAAGCTTGTTGCTTTGGTGCCTTGGTTGGTTATTCGTGTATTTGATTAAAACTCTTGTACTTTGTTTTGATCATACTGGAGTTGCCTTTCATTGGTCTAGAGGACCCATAGTTTTTACCTTTGCATTGAGGGATTTTTCATATTAATAATTTTGGTATCTCTCATTTAATTGTGGCTATATATTTCTTTCATATATTTGTTTAATTGCTCCTCTGAGATTGTAGCAAGTGATAATAATTTATTTTCGCTACATATAAATTATTGGATTGTACTTTTCTCATCACTTCCATTCCCTCATTTTTTCTGAGGGGAATTCTATGCATGGGAGATGAAAGTGAGTCTTAGCTTCTGGTATTGTTATCTAAAATATTTTTCAAATACTTTATATCATTTTGTGTAGATATTTCAGTCATTATTAGGAGATATTATTATATAATTATTATTCATTATTGTTTGTCTATTTTTAATGTATATAATCTACCCTTTAGATCAATAATACATGTGACATTTTCAAATCTCTCTTTAATTTTATCTCTCTTATCTCTGATAGCTTTCGTGATACTAGAGCCATATAATATTATTTTTCATCATAAGTTAGTTTTGGAAGAGTGTTAACCTTCCTTTGCATTAGTGTTGCCCTCCTTCATCATGAGTTTAGATCCACGTCAAAAGTATTTCCTCATATCCATAGGGAAGCTCTAGTAAATAAATGTTTGTGGATTCGTTAACCATTGGATCATGTTGAAATTTGGTCAATAGGTATGAACATCTATTGCATCATTTTCAATGATAATAGATCGTTGATTCATTGTTTAGGTTTGAGAGTTATTCCATTTAAAGTACATTCTTGGTTTTTGGTGTGTTTTTCATCCTTCATTCTCTTTGTAAGATTCTTTTCCTTAAAAATGGGAAAATGGTTACTTAATCTATCGTAGTTGCTTAAATGGTTTGTAGTTAACATAGTTGGTTGGCAAAATGTGATCTGCTGTAGTCCTACCTTTAGAATCTTCTTTGGTTGAACTTGAAACTTTGTTGTGTACTTACTTATCTCCAAGTCCTCTAGGCCATCTGCTTCATTATCTACTCTCATTGGATAAATCTACTTACTATTGTGTACTTTTTTTGACATATCATATTGACAAGTTAGGAAATTTCTTCTTCTCTATGACTCCTACTCTACTTCCATCCATCCTATAACACTCCGTGCATTCCCTAGCCATTCATGATACATATTTGTGTTCTTCCATTAGCTTCAACCTTCTTTTTGTTGGACAACTAGTTGATATGGGTTATGATGTGTTATTTAATAAATGTGGTTTTATTGTGTGTATATGGTCTTAGACAAGACTAAGCACAAATTTGGTCGCATGTTCGAGCTCACCTCAATGCACCTACCTAAAATCACCATTTTTACATTGTGTGCTACCTCCACATCCTCTTCTCTTGATTCTTTTTTTGACTTATGACACCATCATCTTGCTCACAGTTTCTTTGAATAAATGGTGTCCTTTATTTTTTTAGTGGTCTTTGGGAAAAAATAAAGAATTTTCTAACCTATTTTAAACAATTGATGTAAATCATTGTTAACATTAGAAAAAAAGATACTAGTATATAAATAGGTGTCTTTTGGATTAAATAGTTTTGCTATGCATATCAATAATAAAGTTTTAAATTATTACGAATTTTGAATTAGTTACTTATAAAAATTATAGATAAAAATTCTAGATAATAGAGTAGAGCTAAGTAGAACTTAAATGACTGGTGGCAAAGCATCAAAATTTATATTACTTTCATGTAATTTTCTCCAACAAATTTAGTTGCAAATGATATATAGTCTCATAAAGTTATACATGTGGATTCAGGAGTGACTTCATAAATTCATAAGTAACATTCTAAAAACTTAAAGTGATAATGTTTAAATTCATGGAACTATATATTCATTCACAATTAACATTCCATATATGCATAAGTGATCTTCCTAAATTCACAACTAACTTTTCTTAAATTCAGAGTGAGTTTATTTTATTGATTAGTATCAAGTAAAGACGATATGGTCCTTTTCTATATTTCAATATTTCAAAGGTTAATTGTCATTAGAATCTTTACAAGGTCGTTAATTGTCATTTTCTATTAAAGATCTGGGATTATTGAGATATCATGAAAGTTCATGGTCCTTTATTTTGTAACATAATTAAAAAAACACACACACAGTTACAGTTAATTGGATTTCACCCTTTAATAATTATCTGCATAGGGTATTTGGTCTTCTAAACTTTTTTTGGCAGTGCAATGTTCATTTTCAACATTCGAAAACAATGTAATGTTGCCCTTATAGTTAACAAATGTTAACTTTAAAATCATTTAGATGAGCCAAAAAAATTATGGAAAAGACCTTGAAAATTATAAAGAAATACCCTATAAGAAAATTCATTACTATAAAAATGGAATTTAGTAACATGTATTTTATAACAATTAAAAACAAAAAGCCATTAAAATTAAAGCTAAAAGATCTTAGGTGACATTTCTTATATCAAATATGACACTGCTTATCAATTATTCTATTATTTATAATTTTAGTACAATAACAAGATGTGGCGTTTTTTACATGAAATGCCACAGCCCCTTATTATGGAACAATCAAGTGGCTTTCAATAACAAAACACCACCAAATTTATTTTTAAAAATTAAATAAATAATTTTAAATAATTCATATAATGATGTTTAGTATTATTATATTATAAGAACTATAATATAAGAAATACAATGTTATTAATATAATAATTACTCACCTAAACATTACAAAAAAGAAATATAAATAATTTTTATTATTATTAATTTATTATTTTTATTATTAAAGTATATATAATTATTAAATATTATTATTATCATAATAAAATAAATTTAAATTTACAAGCCAGAGGTGACATTTTCATCCTTAAAAATGCCACTTGAGGGCATTTAAATTTTAAAATTTAAAAGCTTCAAGTGACGTTTCTAAAGGGTGGAAATGCCATCCCCAGGGCATCCAAGAGCTTTTAAATTTTAAAATTTCAAAACCTCAAAATTCTCGAGAATGAAAACGTCACTTCTAGGCTTTTAATTACACCCACAAAGTTATTAATTAAATATATATAATTTTAAATAATATTGTATTAAATATAATCATAAATATTATTACTATAATTATAATAAATATAATAACTTTAGTATCATTATTATTTTATTATTTTCACCATGAATTATAATATAATAAATGAGCTAATTTAAGTAAATTAAGTATATGTAATTAAATTATTTAAGACAAAATAATCAGGTAGCCTTTCCAACCTTAGGAAATCCACCTGAATTATTTAAAAAAATTTAAAAAAATATAATTTTAACTAATTAACATAATGATTTTCAGTATTATTATAATTATAAGATATAATATAAGAAATTTTATGTCATTAATATACCAATTAATAACCTAAACATTTGCTGCCAAAAAAAGAATAATAATAATAATAATTATTATTATTATTAATCACTGTTAATATCAAATTAAATAATTATTAAATCACAGTATTATCAAAATAAAAAATATTTACTTGAAAAGGCAGATGTGGCGTTTTCAATATTTAGTGAGTTGTTAATTTTTGATGGTGCACTTGTATTTTTCGAAGAAAACTTGTAATTCATCATTAATACAGTATTTTAACTTATAACAATTGGGATTCTTTTCTGCAAATTTTTTGATCAATTAACACTTCAAATTAACCTTTGTTGTTAATAGTAGGGGTAACATTGCATTGTTTTTAAAAGTTGAAGAGAAAAGTTATATCCAAAATAAGTTTAGGTTCTCAAAAATTTTCTGAACTTATAGTTTAAAAAGTAAAATTGCCCATTAATCCTAAATTGATTATTGTAATTAATTAGTACCTCGCTAGTCATGATGTCATCAACAAGCCTTCCAATAATTTCTGAAGCTCTAATGATTTTAGGGTCCTTGGCCGACCATTGAAAGACTTCCTCTGTTGCAATACATCCCATCCCAATCAATGATGTGGCTGCAAGCATTTGGGACGCAGAAGATACTAATGCGTTGCTCATGTACTCCTCCATCGTTGGTGTATAATTGCTATTAGATCACTCGGCCTCAACCATATAGGCTTGCGCCAATCTTTTCATCTATCAACCAACAATAACAATGATTAATTTTTTGGGTCCAGAATATAAGTCATTTTTCTAGCTAATCATGATCCAAAATATAAATAATTTAGTATTTGTAAAAGAAATTCATTTTACTCATATATTTATTAATCTAGATTCTTGTGTTAACTGTGAATTTATTACCTTCTCACTCATCATAAATTAGAACTAAGAGTAAATAAAGAAAACAATATATATGTTCATAAAAATAAGAGCTTTATTTAAGTGTGAATTATTGTTGAAAGCTGCTTATATTTTAAACCAAAGGGGGAAGAACTCATAAAATAATGCAAAGGAATATGAAGAGAATGAACGTAACTTGTTATTAGAAAAAGAGAATGAACGTCATTTCTCAAGTAGTTTATTTTTTTTAATCACACAACAATCTGTGATGAAAATAATAATAAAATATTGCAAATTGATTTTGGGGATGGATTTCATATAAGGCAGATTGTTTTGTTGCAAATAAGGCATTGCAGAATTTTTGCGATCATTTTTTTAAACTTTAATTCCATTTAAAATTCCATCATAAAATTTTTGTTATTCTTAATGTCATCTAATGGAGTCTTCATATGTCAGTAAACATGAGTAAAATTGTAATTTGGCTTTAAAAATAGAGGCAAGAGTATTTAAGAATCTAAACTTGTCTTTTGTTCATTTTCATCCTTTAACATTTAAAAATCATGGAAATCTCCCCAATCATTAACTTTCATCATTAGTTAACTAAAATGTTATGAATTCTACTTTTTTTTGGTAATTTTCTATAATTTTTGGATCCTTTATTGTGATTCTTTTGGTCATTTTTTATAATTTTTTAGTTAATTAATAGTCAAAATTAATAGCAGGGGATATATCACAATTTTGAATGTTTAGGAGTGCAAATGCACCAAAAACAAGTTTAAATTCTCACATGCTCCTTGGCCTATAGTTTAAGGGCTAAATTGTGATTTCACCCTCTAAACATTAATAGGAAAATTAATCTACAAGTTTTTAAAGTTTTTCTCTATTTATTTTAATCAAGTTTTTATAGTTTAATCCATTAGATATGTTAATCTTTGAAGGTTAAAATTATTATGAATAATTAAATTTCTCAAATTAAAAACACTTTTAAAGTTTATATATAATTTTATTAATATTCTGTCAAAAAAGAAAAAAAATTGATGTAATGATTTTTTATAATTTTGTAAATTTTTTATGAAAATTCTGTATGTATAAAAATTATTTAAATGACGCCTATTATTATATAAATTTTGATATATAAAATTATGTAATTAATTAAGAATTTATATATATTTTAATAAAAATATAAAAGTTTTGATGAATTTTATTTCTTAAAAAAATTCAAGAATTTGACATTCAGGGATTAATAAATTCAAGAAATCAAAATTATAAGGGTTTAATTATAAAATAAATTATAGGAATATTATTCAAAATGAAAAAAAACTACAAGGATTTGCAAATTAATTTCTCAACTTTAATTGTTCTTTTTTTTTGATAAAATTATTCTACATATGGAAAGATTCTACTCCACTGATATTTGATGAAATTTTAGCCAAATGTTACCTTCTGCATCAGAAATTAGTAGAGGCATGAAAGAAAAAGTATCTTACTATTTGCATACTTTACACAAATGCCCTTCCTTCCTTGATCATTTCTTGATCGACGTCTTCATAAATATCTAAAAATTAACGCACGTGATGTCCCATCTGAAATAGCATTTTTCAGAACTCTCCTAATTTTGACTTATAGTTAAATTAAATTCTCTACTTGAATTAAAAAAAAATTAAGGCTAAATTTTTGTTTTCGTATGCAATAGTTTCCTTTAACTTTTTAAAAACAGTGCAATATCATCCTTACTGTTAATAAAATTTAATTTTAACTATTAAGAATTATAAAAAAGGATATCAAAACTATAATAAAGAAAATTTTCTCAGTGCTTTTATATAATTTTTTAACTAACTAATAATCAAATATAATAATAAGGGTCATATTACACTATTTTCAGAAGTTAAAAAAATATTATACAAAAATTGAGTTAGGTTTTTACACTTTCCTAGATCTATAATATAGGGGCAATTTTACCATTCAACCAAGAAAAAGACTTTGGTTTCTCTTCACTATATTTTTCATTCACTACGGCTTTCATTGCAAATATGAATTGTTGAAATTAAATTTTAATGATACAAAATAATCTGTATTTTTTAAAACTAGCAAATTTATATCATTAACTTTAATTTAACGGTCTAAATTTATAGTTCTTCTTAAACCACAGTGGAGGGAAGTTAATTCCAAAAAAAAAAAGATGTTTAATTATTGATTTGAAGT
Organism: Prosopis cineraria; assembly: GCF_029017545.1. Lineage (NCBI taxonomy): Eukaryota > Viridiplantae > Streptophyta > Magnoliopsida > Fabales > Fabaceae > Prosopis > Prosopis cineraria. The sequence continues at coordinate 22,397,253 of NW_026555339.1, read as the reverse complement.
TGATATGTATTTAAACCTCTCAATCGCCGTGGTCAAGAGTTGCAACTCTTCAAGTGTGCCAAACACGTCATAAATATCATCAATGACTGATATGATGGAAATAACTTTGGTTGTTATTTTTTTCTTGCTAGAGAATAGTAGGGCTCAAAACGCACTCCCAATATCCAATAGTAACATTCCACCAATCTATCACGAGCAAAAGGAAGCCTTTTAGCAAAATCTAATTCTTTGCACCATCTGTATATAATCAAAATAAATAATTAAGACTTTAGTAGGGCATATGTTATATAAAAAATTACTATTCCAATTAATATATGTTAATGGGCTAAAGAGCAATTTCACCCTTAAACTATATATCTAGAAATATTTGGTATCCTAAACTTATTTTTAGTGCAATATTTCTTTTCAATTTTTAAAAACAATACAATACCTAGCACTCTTGTCGTTAATAAAAGTTAATTTTAATTGTTAATTGACTAGAAAATTATAGAAAAGAATATAAAATATCATAAAGGGATCCAAAATTGCAAAAAAAAAAACCCAAAAAAAAAATTTTCAATAATTTTGAGGTTCTTTTCTATAATTTTTTGTCAACTAATGGTTAGACTTAACATTTGTTGAAGGTATGGGCAACATTATATTATTTTTAAAAGCTGAAGGGAACATTATACAAAAAATGTGTTTAAAATCCTAGACACTCTGAGACTTATAGTTTAGGGGTAAATTTTCCATTTAATCCTTCATTTTTTTAGCATTAATTATTAGGAAAAATGGCAATAAAGTCCTGAAACAAAGAATATATGACAATTAAGTCTCTGACAAATTTTTTTAAAACTTAAGTTGTAAATATTAATTCAAGTAGTTGCAAATAGAAATCCCAATTACAAATTGAAATTTATATTTAGAATTTAAATATCTTATTTTCAATTAAAAATTTTAAGTTTGCAACCACATGATTAATATATATTTACAAATGACTTTATTAAAAATTTTGTTGAAAACTTAACTGTCATAAATACATTGTTTTGGGACTTTAGTATCATTATCCCTAACTATTATGGTTATCAGTTTATGAAAACTTGGAAATATTTCCAACTTCACGTTGATGTAACATTTGAAGCATGTTGAAATCCAACTTTGCAAAGGTGAGCAAGGCTTCATTGTGGCAAGAATCATTTTGGTAAAAGGAAATATAATGCCAAGCCTCTAGTCTGGGGTAGTTTTTACGAAGTGGGTGTGTAAGCTGTAATTGACTTTTGTAGCAAGAGACGAACCAAACGAACGATCATTGATTCAAGGTGTGTAGTAGTGAAAATAAGTGCCTCATCTAATATGTCTTCTCCATGAACTCTAAGATGTGCAGCTTCATATAAGCTTAGCATTCCCTCAACATCAGTAGTTAGTTCTTCCTTAAAATTGCCATGCTCAACTTTCAAATTTTCAAACACAGCTATACATATGATGAAACAATCACTAGCAAGTCATATAATATTTTGTCATGTCACTTGTATCCATTTATTGCTCGTTTGTTTAAATACATATGTTAGGTAGTTGCAAAAGAGAAAACAAAACAGTTGCTTGAAGCAAAAAATGATGTAGTGGACAGGAAATTTTCTGCTACAAGTTCATCACAATTGCAGAAAGAAGTCTTACCACAAAATTTGCAGTGAAATCACAAGTCATATAATTTTGGGCCAAAGTATACTTTTGGTCCTATAACTTTATATAAGATTTTAGTTTGGTCTTGCAAAGTATATTTTTAATCCTCTAATCCTCATGTCATTATTTTTTATATCAGTCATTATCATTTAAAAAATAAAACTTATATATATTAACATTTGAGAATACTTTATTAATATTTAAAAGTTCAATGTAAAAATTTCTTGTTGATGAAACTAACGGTGTTAGTGTTAAAATGATTGAAAAGGTACTATTTATAATTAAAGGATTAAAATAAAATTTGATATAAAATTAAAGGATTAAATTAATTAAAGATGTACTTGAGCCTATATTTTTGTTATCTCCCCCCTTGCATCCATTATTTGTTGCTTGTTTGTCTTAATATGCATGTCAAGTCGACTATCAAGTTGCAAAGAGAGAAATTGACACACGGAGGTGGACTCCACTTTTAAATTATCTACGACAAAAGCATAAAATTAGCAACACAATTTTGTGATTTTGAACCCACTCACTTTATATTTTGACCCCATTGACCCCAAATTTAGACATGTTTGGGTTCGACATTCTTTTATAGGTCTTTGAGATTTTTATTTAAGCCTAATAAATACAAAATGTTGGACCAATGCTCAACTTAAACAAATAATTTTTTATATATTTTGTAAAAATATAATTAAATTTTCCCTATTGGTCAAGGTCCTAGATCCTCCACAATTACTGCTCATGATTCTCTATGCGTTGCTTGGCTCGTATTATAATTAAGAAATACTTCTTCGGTTTAAAATATAAGCACATTTTGACAATAACTCACATACCAATAAAATCTCTATTATCATAAAAATATATGTTGTTTTTCTTAATTTCAATTTATAATGCGTGAGAAGAAGGTCATAAATTTCAGGGCACAATAATCTAGGTTAATAAATATAATGGATAAAATGGGAATTTTGTTTTACAAACACTAAATTGCTTATATTTTGAACTAAAATTAACAGATAAAAAATGCTTATATTTTGAATCAGGAGGAGTAAAGGAAAAAAAAAAACTTGTTCACAGTTTATTTTATCTTGCTTTGATTGTTTTTCCTGAATCTAAGTAAAGAATCATATTGTCAGCAAAAATAAGACTCAGCCTTACCTACCTCTCTTTTCTCTTCAAAAGAGTGTGTTTCACCAGATCCAAATCAGAAATAGATAGGGCGAATTAAAATGTGAAAACAATGTCATTCCATGGATGCAAAGGACCAGAGTCTAAATTGTGGATCTCATTATCATCTCCTACAGGCTTAATATTGCCTAATTCTATCTTCAATCTTAAGTCACTAACAAAATTATATTTAAGCTATTGTGATATTGGTGATGGATCTTTTCCAAATGATCTTGGAGGCTTATCATCACTAGAGAGATTAGATCTTAGTGGGAACAAATTTGTGAATCTACCTTCTAGATGCATTTCTAATCTTATGAAACTATATTTCCTTTGTTTGCATTCCTGCCCAAGACTTCAGTCATTGCCACAACCTTCACCAGATTTAGACACAACTGATGGAGGAGAATATGCTTCATTGGAAACTTTGTCAAATGAAAAAATATTACGTCTCTTTCATTTAATTGGACAGGTAAGAATATTTGTTAATATATATTCATCTATATGTTCCTCAAGTTTGTCTCAATTATCAATTTGATCCATTAAATTTAATTTTTATTGATTGGTCCCTCAAGTTCATTTAAATTAATCTAATGTGTAAAGTATGTTGATGACTTGGCATATACATGTACCTAAATGAGAACAAAGTAGCTCTTAAATTAGTTTAATTTTTCTCAATATACTCTCTTATATTGCGATTTGTTTCTTTTATTTTTTAAAATTTCTAAGTCTATTTTTTCCTACCGAAATAATTATACTTTTTTTTTCATTATTATGCATGATTACCATCAATAGTTCCTTATCCATCACAGTAGATTTTAATAGTATTATCTTCTTTTTAAACAATAACTAAGATATGTTTAAGGGATTAAAGAGATAAAAATTAAACTTGAGGGATCCAATTGATAACTGAAGAAAATTTGAGAGACCAAAAGTTTCATTATATATCTTAATTGAATGTCGATTTGACATTTTATATGAAAAATTTCCTCTGTTTCAGCCTCGCACATACGCTCACCGATGGGGATTTTCGGTTTATAACTTCGGAGCTACCATTCCAGGCAAAGAAATACCATCATTGTTTGAGAACCAAGAGTATCTTTCATTGAATGAGAAACTTGAAGCTTCAATAATAATTGACATTCCACCATCTGACTTGTTTGGATTTGTGCTGCGCACTGTACTAGATGATGATATGTTTTATTCCACTGATGAGCCAAATCAAAAACAAATCGGTTGGCTTATTTGGTCCTTTGACTTTATTGAAGCTTGCAATACTGGTGGATTTAGATTTGTACCAATTGATGGTAGGAGTCGCCTGAATGAGAAAGGAATACAATTCCTCACCTTTGGATCGTTTTTGGGCAGATCAGTGACCAAATTGATCATGAAAGATCAAGGAATTACAGCCAGATTCTCTTGAGATTTCAGGCTCCTAAGACTCAACCTCTATTAAAATTGGATGGAAAAATTATTAATTGTGGATGGCGTGCCATCCGCAAAGGTCATTTTGGAAAGCTAGTCAAATCAATGGGTGATGTGCACAACAATGAAGTAAGTCCTTTTCTCTCCTTGTAATATCTTATAATTTAGGTGCTGTTTTATTGCTAAAAAAGAATGAGATGTAATGGATTGAAAAAATAAAGGTAAAAATAAGATTATTAAAATTTGGAAGAGGATAAGTGAACCTTATTCATAAGAAATTTAGAAGGGTAATTTAATTTATGAGATTCATAAGTTATAATTCATGAAATTTTTGGAAGGTGTGATGATTTCCACATGTGACATATAGTATTGAATTTTATCATCCTTATCATGAGAGGAAAAGATAATTTAATTTAATTTTTTTTGATTTTTTAAATCCAATATCCCACTCTCATCTTTTCTAGCAGCTAAACAAGTTCCAATCAAAACAATACTATATTTAATAGGGAGAATTAGAGCTTTCTGGAGGTATTTAGTAGGAAAAATTACATATAAGTTCCAATAAAAACAATTAATTACTCCCAGGTCAATTAACAATTAAGTTTAGGAGAATGATAACACAACAATTGTGTTAACCTTAAAGTTTTGAATGGATACTTTTTCTTTCTTTTATTCTATTTACTTCCTCGATTTATATATATTATTTCAAATATTTTACTGATGAGAGGAACCACTCATCTAAGGAAAATACAAGGTGTTTTGATGTTGAAGAGCAAGGACAAAGCAATTTATCCACAAGTGAGACCATAATCAACGAATGTGAAACCAAATCTTCAAAGCCATCTTTTCTAGAAGAGGAAGGAAAATCAGATGATTCATGAATGCAATTCATTATTGACGACGCAAGGTAAAATATACTCTTAGTTTTACTTACAAGTCACTTCCAATATTTTTACTTTTATCTCATTAACTCTGTTTAAAAATTTAACAAGTTTTTAAGTTTATCCATATTAAATATATACACACTTTAAAAATAAAATATTCTAACATTTAATAACCTTCACAACATTTAATAGGGTCAAAGGGTAAAGAGAAATAACATACTTATTGAGATGTTTTATAAATATGGCCAAAATAAATACTCATACACACTTTATCTGCTCTATAAATAAAATCAAAGGAGTAATTATATACACACATAAGAAAATGTGATTCTAGCATTGGGGAAGGGGGCGCTTCCTCTAAGGCCCCTTCTCTTTTACTTTTATTATTTATTTATTACTTATTTTGAACCTGAAACTTAATTTCATACGAAAATATAAACATTCTAGGGTTATGTCATAGTCATACTGGATCTCTACCATATAAACAAATTACGCAACAATAAGAAAAACAAAAACAAAAACTAGTCAATTGTACGGATTGGGGAGCTTTTTTTAATAATATTATATAATTGGATACTTTATGATGTCTATTTTTTTTTTCATCTATAAGTTTGATGATTAAAAAATTAAAAAAAAAAAGGTGAAATTATGAAAGTTATAATTAATTTGAAGTAATGATTTTGATATTATATATATATATATGTTACAATGTTGACCCTCCTCCTATACATGCCAATGCGAACCAGCACTAGCCTTCGCGATTTGCCTCTCCACATTGCAAGCCCAGTCGCTGCGAATGCAACGTCACTACCCATTGTTGAGCCAAATGACAACCTGACTTCTCAGGTATGTCATTTAATTTATTGGAATCGGGACTAGCAAGTGCCACAGTCCCAGGTTTTAAATTTTTTCTTAATATTATATAGATGTTATATGTTTTCAGCCTTCCTAAAATTTATTAGGGAGAATCACATCCAATAACTCCTCAAGAAAATTATTCATGGACTAGGACCAATACAAAATAAATTGTTGTTAAAATAGGCACATGACTTGTATTTTTTTGGAATGAAACTTGTTAGTTCTTGTTTATAAATAATTTCCTTGAGGGATCTTTGGATGTGATTTTCCTAATTTATTATTAAATCTTGACTCTGCCATTGATTGGAATTGAAAAAAAAAAAATTTCACTATCTTCCTCTCATTTACTTCATAATGTATTTATTTGAATTTTTAGTACGTATTGATGAATTCAGATGAAGTGATGATTCCTGTAAAAATATTTTTCGGCCAATTCCACAAAAGATTTATAGTGAAGTGTGTGAAATGCCCTAAACCAATCTAAAAAACCAAAAGAAACCAAAAATATGAATCCTCGCGTTACTATCCACCGTTTTTTTTTTTTTTTTACAAATCCCTCCATCTCAATTTATAAGAGACATACTAATAAAATTTATTAATTAAATACACTTTATAGCTTTACCTTTTCAAAACACCAATATAAACTTTTAAAAATCTCCTTCATTTAATATTTTATTTGTGAAAGAATATTAAAGAGAAAAAAATATATAGAAAGGATAATATTAGAAAAATATAATTAATGAAACATTAGTTTGTCAAAATATCTTATATTTAGGAATACCAAATCTTCTCCAAAAATGTCTTATACGTTGTCAAAGGGTCCTACTATTCGCATCTTTTTGGTTTATTTTGGTGATCCGCTTTTGGATATGGTTCAATACTGTCTATCTAGGAAAAAGCAATTTCTATTGATGGTTGACAGGTCTCAACTTCATCTTTGTGTCCTTGAAGCATAATTTTTCAAGGAAGAGAAACCAAGATAATACTATATCCAAGGATTACACTCCACACTTACAAACAAGTGGCGAGGAGATATTTGAAGAACTTGATAAAGTTTCAAACTTGGAAGACACTGAGTTGCTGCAAATTTATGACATACTTACGACTGACGAAAGAAAATACGAGTCATTTAAGGCTCTTCCTACCAGATAAAGAAAACCGTGGATTTTAATGCAAATTGAAAAAAAAAAAGATAGATTAATTAATTTGTAATCCATATATAACTTTTTGAGGGAAAAATAATCTTGTTGTTATGCTTATTTCAATTGTGAATTGGCAAAGAAATTGCAGTTGGAAATATGTTTAGATTTTGAATTTAAATGGTACTCTTTTCATTTAAAAAATATAAAGCATTTTAAATCGAATTTCACATCTCAATAAATTAATTAATTATCTTCAAATTAACATCATCTTTTCTTATTTATCCTTATTTAATAGAGTATTTCACTTAAAAATAAATATAAAATAATTCATTTAATAAGCACAATTTTTTTAAAAAAATAAATTAATTGCACTTTGAAACACTAAAAATGTCCCACATTTATTAATATCCAACCCTTAAAAAAATACTTTACATTTTTAAATGGATAGAATATTTATTATAGGTGTATTTTCATGCACTACCAAAAAAAAAGACTTTTAACATTATTTATTGCGAATTAAAAAAGTCCCACTAATTTTTTTATAAAAAGACCAATTAATTGAAAAGGAAAAGTTATAATACATAAGATTCAAAAAGGGTAAAAAAAAGGGGGAATTAAAAAAATAACTAGATTTCAACTTCTAAAAGTTGGCAATATGACGTGACTTTAATGTTATGTTTGGATATATATATATATATATATATTTAAATTTGAGCTATGTTTTCTATTTAAACACTTAAAAATTTATAGATTTGGAATCTTTTCAAATCTTCTTTAAACCTTTATTATTTTAAATCTTCATATACATCCTCGAAACACTACCTCATAGTAATAAACTTTGTTTTTAAAACTAACCAAACAAAAAATTTTGAATATTTCAAATCTAAATCTACCAATTCAAATACAACATTAAAATCACTATTAAAATCACAACATTTAAAAGTTTGACTTTCAATGATGATTTTAAAAAATCACCACTTGAAGTGAGACTTTTAGCAACAACAATAAAATTTACTGCTAAAATCTTGAAGTTCAGCACGATCTAAATGCCACTATTTCACCATATGTCAAACTCTCAATAGTGACAAATATTGTGTTGTGTCTGAAGATATTTAGTGGTGAGTTTCATGTGTTCCCACTTAAATAAAGATTTTTGTGCTGCTAAAGTAAGACTCTTTTAGGGCATCAGCTTGTCACTGTCATTCAGAGTTAGAAAACGGGCGAGCCTAACCCATATGGGCTCAACCCTTATGGGCCTGGCCCTTAAGGGCTTAGGCCCTTAATCCTAATTTTCTTAAAATACCTCATTTTTTAAAGCCCGGCCCTTATATAAAGGGCTTAGGGCTAGGCCTATAAGCCCTTGTATTATTTTTTATAATTTTTAAAAATTAAAATTTTTAATTATAATATTTCATATATTTTTAAAAATATAAATTATAATGTTTAAAAATTAAAAATAAATAATAAAAATTCTAATTTTAAGGTATAAACATATATTTTAAAGTTTAAATTCAATTTAAAAATTAAAAATATTTTATTTTTAAGAAAAAACAAAAACATGCCTAAAAAGGCTGCTCGAGCCCCTTTTTTCAAGGCCTATTAGGGTTTGGCTTGAAAACCTGATTCTCTTAAAACAATGTCATTTTTTCAAGCCTGAATCCTTATAAAAATTGGCTTAAATGGACTGCCCTCTAGGCCCGACCTTTATTCTCGACTCTACCATCGTTAGATATTTAGTGGTTACATTTATTTGTCACTGCTAATAATATCACCTTCTCTTAGGACATTTTTTTGTCACTACTAGAATATATAAGTTTCTTTTTATTTTTTTTCCTTTTTTTCAATCCAAAAATTAAAATTTTAAGATATTAAATGTGTTATACTACTTTATTTTTATCATTAATAGAAAAAAAAATAAGGTAATGAATTTTCATTTTTATATGTTTTATGCTTAAACTGATTCTTTAAATAATATAAAATTATTATAGCAATAAAGTTTGAAATAATTTTTTGCCTATAGAGTATAAACTAATTTGAAATATTGAATTTTTCATGTGATTTTATATTTTATATTAAGAATATCAAATGCTCCTGCAAAAAAAATTTATGAGTATTTTTGCACTTTAATTCTATTAATTATATATTAATATTTCATATCATTAAATTTATTTACTTATTTAATTGATTTAAAATTAGTAAAACATCAACCGTTCTATATTATAAATATAAGGAATAAATCCTCTAATTTTTTATTGGTGATTGGTGAGATCTATACATCGTTTTAGCTTATTTTATAGGGTTGCTAACAAGTTGACAAACACTCGACTTCCTCACTTCTATGAAGCAATGAATTGTCTAGGGGGAACGACATTTAGGGACATTGACAAAGACTCAACTTAATACATTTCTAAAAAAGCAATGAATTTGTCCAAGGAGAATGATATTAAGGACCAAATTATATTAACTTTAGTATCTCAATTCTCATAAATCAAATAAGATTTAAGGATAGTGATGTGTGTACCCGAAGAATTCATTCTTGGATACAAGACCACGATTACCTCGAGTATAGGCCGATGCACAATCCAATTGTCACACCCCAAAAATTTAAGGCGTGATCGACACGGAATATGTGTATAAAACCATATCCCTTAAGCCTTGAACAAATATACTTTGGTCCATGCAAAACTATAGGCATATATATATATATATATATAATTTTTAATAGACCTTTCATGTAAATAAGACTTCCTGTAATGTATGACAAAGAACAATAATAATAAAATAAAATAAAATAAAAAGGATCTTGCTCCCTACTAAAATATATACAGTCTTTAAAGAAAGACGAGAATCCTACCTACATTATATGTGGAGCAGTTAGGACCAGGCCATGAAATTAATACAGGGTTCAAATTTTCATCAAGCAAAACTTATTTGAAATAATTCTTCCACTCCACATTAGTGATAAAATGCCTCAAGTAACACCTTGATATACAAGTTCAACTTATACTACCTGAGGCTAAAAATATATTTTTCAGTGAATAACGTCCCAACAATAAATAATAGAACATAAGTAAAATGAAAAGTTCAAAATAGATATGTAAATTAAAGAAACAAAAATTTCTATAAAAATTCAATAAACTTCATAATAAAATGTCTCTATAAAAATTCAAAGAAAATCTCAAATCATTGAACTATCATAGCAACTGATAATATCACTTGATTTAAAAAAAACATGTAAATAAAATAAATATTTGTAAACAAATTACTGAATAAAAATCAATGGAATATAAAATCATCAAATAATTGGATTCATAATTATAGGGACTTATCAGAATAATTAACAAACGTGGACACACAGTCCATGAGGTAAATAACCAAACGCGGCTTATACCACGAAAACAAACGTGGACACACAATTCACGAGGGTAAGTAACTAAACGCGGCCAAAGCCACGAAACAAACATGGACACACAATCCACAAGGATAAGTAACAAACACGGCCAAAGCCACGAAACAAACGTGAGTACAATGCTCACGAATAACCATCCCTCCATTCCACGTGCGTTGCCCATTGCATGGGACAAGCACCTCCTATAAACACCCTGCTAGTTAGGTGTACCATGGCGTGCCAAGAGCTAACGAAACTGCCGTTAGCAGACAGTGTTCTGTACAAAGTCCCTTTTTAAAACCATTTTCAAACATGCGAGAAAATCATCACTTTCAAGATACAGTTTCATTCTCAAAATTAAACTCGCATGAATACTTTTAAGCATTAAAAACTTGCCAGAATCAAATTTCATATCTAATGCTCATGTTTGCATTTATAAAAAAAATTTCAACTTCAAACTCGCATTAATCATTCTCTGTATCTCTTCAATATTTGATAGAATAAAAATCTCATAATCAAAATTTAAACTTGATTTAATTGATCAAATAACATTTCAAATTTGGTAAAGCTAATTTCTCAAAATAAAGTAATGTTAATCAACAAATATTCACTATTCACATTAATGCTATAAAAATGATTTCTATAAAAATATAATATTTTAGTAAAGGAAAATTTTGATAAAAAAAATTAGTTGGGATGCTATCCACTTACCTGGAGTATTCTTAAGGCTCCAAACTCATTTCTTATGACTCTATTTGAGCTTCCTTCCTTCCAAACATCCTACAATATATAATATATAAGACTTTATTGCACCTTCTATAAATTACAAAGGTTTCCTTCTACTTCTAACACAATCCCAATTAACTTCCATTATTTAAAATTCCAAAACTAAAATTCATATCTTAAATTTTTGTCCCATTGTCATCATTTATATCACCAATTTTCTCCATGTTGCTTTAACCATGCCAATTTATTTACTTGAGATATAAAACTCTCTCTAGCTTTACATCCAATGTCTTAGATACATTATTTCTAATCACTCAATTAACACTTTCTAATATTCAATCTCTTGTCCACAATTTATTACTAACCATATCATTCCTAAGAATTCAAATAGTTTACAAATAGCTTATACAAACCAATTTCTACACAATACCAAGTTTAATTCACAAAACACTAGTATCCAAGTAAGTTATATCTCCATAGAGATTTAATGAGTTTTGAAAAATACAAACTCAAGCAACTCTCTCTAATAAACATTTCATCGAACATTTTATAGGCACTAACATTTAACTTCTAAATTTTAGCTCTTTATCCAAATCTCATTCCAACCATTTCTTCAACATCAACCCATTTAAAAGAAAATCATTTTAACTCAAAAGCTCAATCCCATACATATCCTCATCCTACTCTTAATAATTTTTTTTATCTTAATTTAGCATCCCCACCTGTTCATCACGGCAGCAATAGCACAAGGGAAAAAGCTTATAGTTTCAACCAATACATCACACACTCACGCACTTAGTACCCTTAGGAAGAAGAGTTCAATACTTCTAACCTTAATCACACACACAACGCAGCAAGGAAGAATAAAATTTTCATGAGCTGTACAGGGGAGAGGGAGCCCAATAAAACCACATCACATTGCAATCGAAGAAGACAAATTCTGATTTTTCTATGGTCACTAGTGGCAGATGAAAAATAAAGATGAAAGGAGAGGAAAGCTAGATCACTTACACATATTTACACAGATGCTGAAGAAGGAAAAATGATACGGAACAGGGGAGAGCTGGACGAAGCACTGTGCACTACCCACAGTGAGGATTCCGGCGTTCTCAAGGTTGCCAGCGACTGGACGAGTAACAGGGACGAGGGCGGAAGACAAAGATGGCGGGATCAAAGGCTCGAAGCTACTGGAACCAAGAAAAATGTCTAACTCTCTTCCTCTAGTCCAGAATGCGTGTGCACCACCGAAAAGAGAAGAAAAGAAGAGGAAAAATGGGGAAGACTTGGCTGGAGGTAAAATAAAGAGAACTCACTGGAAAAATCGAAGAGGAACAGAGGGAGACGACATCGGCAAAACCCCTCAGTCGAAGGATCCAGAAAATGGTGTTAATCTTGTGCGTGAGTTTGACCGAGAGGGAGGAAAATAAACAATCTGGATATTAGAAAATTGTGAAAATTACAAAAGAGGGAACAATATTTTCCTATAATAACATAACAAACACGGGCACTTTTGTAATTTTCCCAAAAATTTAAACTAATAAAATTTAACCCATTGCTTAAAAGAATTCAAACTCTGAATCTTTAAATAAACTATTAGTATAAATTTCACTAAGTCACCATTCTCTAGTTACCGTAATATTTATTTAAATATATAAATTGAAAGAATATATTATTATTATTATTATTATTTTATTTATTTATTATTTTTTTTGTAAATTTTAGGCCATTACACCACTGGACCCCCATATTTTGCAGAGAGTTCAGAGATAATAGAAGAAGTGAAACTATTGTATATTTGTGGTTATCAACTGATTGACTTATATGGACCAGATCAGTAACTGTTATAATAAATAAATTAATTAATTATATTTCATTATCTTTAACTGAGTTAGTTAAGAGATAGGGAATAACTGACGGCTATAGGTTTATAGGTTGGGCCTCTGCTCATTGGGCTCACTTGTATGGTCTACCTATCACAGTTCACACAAGATAATAAAGATTAATTTGTTTGGGCTTATTAATTAATGTACATCCATAAATAAACATTCCAACAATCTTCCACTTGGATTGCATTAACTAAGCAAGTTGTATAAAAAGCCACAAAAAAATTTAAAAAAATAAAATTTCACAAATCACTGGATTTTATGGGGAAACAAGTGATATAATATCTCATAATCTGAATTAAACAAAATACAAAATTTTTATTCCAAAAACAGTTCAATAAGATAACAACATAAGATCATTGATTCCTATGGGGAAACAAGTGACATGTATAGCAAATCACAACAAAATCATTGAATTTTATGGGGATACAAATGATATAGATATATCTAACTGAACTGAATATAGAATAGGTCTTATGACCATAACTCGATAAAGAAACAACACAAAGTTACTTAATCGTATAGGAAAACAAGTGACACAAGGTGCTCTAACACAAATTATTGAATCTTATGGGGAGACAAATGATATAAAGCAGTGCAACATCTCTGAACCTAGATTGAAACTCAATAGAGAAACAATACAAGATCACCGAATCCCAAGAGGAAACAAGTGATACAAGATGCATAAATATGAATCATTGAATCCTATGAGGAAACAAATGATATAAAGCAATTCATTATTTCTGAAACAAGAAACCATCAAATGTCTTTAAAAGGATACAACTCAAACTCCTACTGAATTAAGGCTATCTCAAAAGATCAATAAAACCCACATAGGCAAGCCTTTAGTCATACAAATGCATAAGCATACATTTACCACAGAATGAACTACATGAGTTTGAGTGTCTATAATCTTCTCCAACAAAATATTTGAGAGAAGTTTGAGATAGACAAAATATCGCATTTATAGTTGAAAGAAACAACAAAATACATGTCCAATAATAATTTTCTCAACTATATAACCTAATAAAAGGCTTTCCAACAAGCGATATATATATTCCATATTCTAAATTAAGGCAGCTATAAGTGTCTATAATACACTCATTTTTTACAAGATAGGTCTCCTCTATATTATGAATAATAAGATGCACGTTCTAAATCCTCATAGTCACAAATTTAAAAGAGGTTCAAATTTCTAACAACCAACATTAGGTGTCATAAACCTTTCAGCATACAAGAATTTTCTAAAATGATCCTAATATTTTCTTGCTATGATTTTGCAAGTACTTACCAAGGGGTACGTGAAGCAAAATCTATATCAAACACCAATGCATATTTTAGCATCATCAGAGTCATTCATAATGGAAGCGTACAAAATTCTTTATATACAAATTTTAAATCCTCCTCAACATTAGTATTAAGGATGTGAAAACTTAAGCAACTTTACACCCCTTAAACAGGTATCAAACTAGGAGTATGTATTAGATCTCTAAACATTTGATTAAAATAGGTTGCTTGAGACAAATCAAGGTTGCAATTAGACATATTAAAATGAATATTAATCCTTGAATAAAATATGTCAGACAAATAAATTTTATATCAAGATAGTATGACTATAAGTATGTTGTCTCATTTACTTGATTATTAGCTAGTGACTAGCTATTAACATGGAGCATAAGAAGCAAAAGGCTACTTTTCGCAAATATTTAACAAATATTCACAAATCTAAAGTATTTTGAGTAATATTAAAGGGAGCTAATAGCCTCATCAAAACTTCAGATATCACTACTTAGAGATTTACTTATTCTCAAAGATGATTTTAGATAGTTGCACCTTAAATGTTCCTAACTAAATTCTACAAAACTATCTTATTAAAGAATTTCAATCCCTTCCCTCAAGTCTTTGTTCGTTTGAGATAATTTAATGGCAAATTATTATGACATCTTTGAGTAATGTGATAATGTCCTCACAATATACAACAAGAAAGGTTTATTTTAACAAGTGGATTCCTTAACAACCTCATCATCATCAAATGAAGTTGATAAACAAACATGCTTAGGTAAAGGTGGTGCTCTTAACAAGTAGGCCAGTGGTATATACCTATAACTCTCACTATTAATTTGAAAGTAAGATTTAAATTTGATTAACTTGATAGTGAGTAACAAAATTAGCACCTTCTTAATCCTATACAATAGCAAACAATGAATCCTTTAATAGATTTTAAAATTAAGCTTTTTCAACTAAAGATCTCACTTATGATTTCAAGCCTAATACAAATAATTTATCTTATATTATTTTAGACACTAGATTATTAGGCATTTAACTCAAATATGAATTAAGGACTTTATCAAAAAGGGTTTTAACAAAATGTATTATCACCATACCTATAGGGTATAAGAAATATCAAAACATTAAAATCCTTATTTGCAAACTTGTTAAAATAAATGCCCAACTACCAATAATGGTAATCTTTGTTTTACCGATAACGTCCTTTATCAATATGGTATTCTAAGATAATTTCAAAGTTTTTTTAAATACAAATTACATTAACAATGACATACCTATAGGGTAAAATTCATTGTTAACATAATATCTTGAAATATAGTTGCAAATAATACACCACCATAATTTGACCTACTATAGGTGAGCACACAATCATTAAGTGTAAATGACTCTTAGAATGTGGATGGAAATGAAAATTCCAAATATCAGTAATTTATCCATCTCTCTAATAAAGCTAAATTATTAATGGTAGAACATTCTATACAGGCCTTACAATAGAATGGATTTTACATGCCCAAAGTACCAAAAGCTCATCATAAGTTTAGAATTGTATAAACTTATAAAAGGACAATAATCTAGTAACTCTTGCTTAAATGAGCCTTATCTTTCAAAGCTGTTGAAAACTTGAAACATTTCACCCCTTAAATTGGAAGTTGTTATGGGCTACTACTAATGTTGCATGATCCTTCAATCTCTCCCATTTCTTACATAAAGTAAGAAGATGTCAATAATTCATAATTAGGTTGTAATAATTTTATAAACCAAAAATGCTCCAAAGTCAACCCCATACAAATTCAAGACATACCCCCTTTAACACCAAATGTCCCATTATAACTAAGTGTTGTCAAGCATCACATAATATATCTTGTTAGAAATGTTGTCCTTAATTCCTTTCCTTAATGGTGAATTCAATCACTGCCAAAGAGAGCCAACTAATTCTCAAAGTGGTAAGGTACATATTTAAGGACTCTCACAAATGATCATAATAAGTCCTATAAAGAGCCTTTACAAAAAAATAGTTGCACAAAATAAAAACTAAAATTGCAAAACATAATATGGGAAATGATAATTATGCATGCATAACATAATTATAGTACAAAATTCCCAATAAGCTAATTTCAATTATGTAACTATTATCATGCACCAAGTCCCATAAAAGGCCTTAACAAAAGATAGTTTCTCATAACACAGAAATTGAAATCGCAAAATAGAATATGGGAAATAATAATTATGCGTAAATAATATAATTATAGTACAGAATTCTCAATAAGCGAATTTCAGTTATGCAACTATCATCATGCACCAAGAAGGCTCTCATACCACATAGATTTGGCTCACACAAAAGTCCGTACCCAAAATTATGTATTAAATATTTCCATGTCTATGGGGTATAATAAATATCTAATACATAAAAAAATGCTATTTGTCTATCCTTATGTCAAAATCACATTAATAATGTCACACTTATAGGGTACGTCAATTATTAATGCTATAAAATCTTAAGTATCATCAATAATTCACAAAATTACAAGCTTTATGACTTTAGGACAAAAAAAAATAATTTCAAAAGTCCTTAAGGTCTTTAAGGAATTAGAGAATAAATCTAGGACTTCAGTAAAATTTTGAAAGGTATCCAAGTGTTAAAAGGTAATTCTGGAAGAGTCTTGAGGTCAAAAAATGCAATTCTAAAAGTTAAAGGGACCATAATATAATTTCTAAAAATTTCATTGGGATACGGAGTAAATTTCATAAATTCTAGGCCAAGGAGGTAATTATTAAATTGGGGCCGAATGCAATTACTGAAACTTTAAAGAGAAAAAAATTTGTTTCAAAGCCCCCAATAGAATTGGGCCTAAAATCTTAGCCCACACTTTCAGACCTCTGCCGCCATTGGGATCCCTAAAACCTGATTTGCTTGGTTTCTTGACCTGATTTATTGTGCCTTCCAGTAGCTATGAACTAGAAACGATGAGGTAGCCATCTCTGATGTTCAAAGGCTATGTTCCGGCAACTTGGCAGCTGTCATCTCAGAAACCCAACGTCAGCGCCTAGACAAATTTTGCAACCATTATTTGTAAACTTAACAGCAGAGTCCATCGCCGTGAACAAGGAGTTTGAGCAGCAAATACCCACAGTGATGTCGTGAACCAGCAAATCTCAGTAGCAATTTTTTTTATAGCTCATGCATTTTCCAATGGCAGTGACATAGGCAACAAAACACTTGGATGACATCATTGTCATGTGATTATAATATTCATTGCCTTAGTCAATTTCTAATGTTTATAATATTCATTCAGTTAGTCATGATTCACAAAAAAATTGGCTTCAAATCATGAAAATAAAAATATTCCTTGATTTCACTCCTCTTAATTTGCCAATAATAAAACTAAATGCTAGTATACAATATTCTATATTCACCAAATAGAAGACTCAATAAAAGATGAGAAATCAACAAATTATAATCCATAAAATGAACGAGACACTATAAATTAAATAATTTAAACCTGGCTCTAATGCCACATGTTAACTTTAGTATCTCAATTCCCATAAATCAAATAAGATTCAAGGATAGTGATGTATATATTTGAAGAATCCATTCTTGAATAGATCTTGATTATCTCGAGTATAGGTTGATACACAACCTACTGAACCCTTATAGTTTGTAAAGAGTTTAGAGATAATGGAGAAAGCAAAACTATTGTACATTTATGGTTATTGACTGATCGGCTTATATAAACCAGATCAGTAACCACTATAATAAATAAATAAATAAATTATATTTTATTATCTTTGACTTAACTAGTTAAGAGATAGGGAATAACTAACGGCTACAAGGTTGTAGGTTGGGCCTTTACCCATTGGGTTCAGTTGGGTGGTCCACCTTTCATAAGCCACACAAGATCATAAAGACTAATTTGTTTGGACTTATTAATTAATATAAATCCATAAATAAATATTCCAATAAATTAATCATATTTAAAGACTGAAACATTTAAGAAATTTTAAAAATGATTGATCTAGGTTCTTTAGTGATTTGACCTAAATAATGAATTTACAAGTATGCCCTTATAATAAAGTAATGAATTTCATTTGTAGGTTGCTAGCTAGATTTTTAGAGTGTTGTGTCCCTTGCGTGTACTAAGGATGCCAGAAGAATTTATCCCAATTTGTATGAATCAGCAATTGCGACTTTCTAAAATCCATTACCACACTATAAGATAGTCAAAAGAAAGTAACAACTCATTTATAGAGAATGTGTACAGTGTGGGTGTTCTGATGAACTAAGTGAGAAGCAAAGTAATAATTATCTAGATGGACTTGATCCTAGATAGATGTTGCGTAGAGTGAAGATTAGCTTGACAAAACACACATACACACACAGAGTGCTTGGTGTTTTGGGTTTTATACTTATGTGTTGTTGCTCCCTAATTCAAATTTGAATCCAAGTAGAGTTATAACCATTCATGCCATCTAGGAGAGCCCAGCGTTATGAGATGGGAGAATGTGGCTCAAGTGAGTGCTTCAAGATTCTTAGGATCTTATTGCCACCCTCCTGAAACATGGCATTTCACTAAACTTCTTTGAGGTTTGGCCTTTTAAGAATCTATCCCATTGGACCTGCATCTATCTTCTAGTGTATTAATTGGGCCTTTTACGTTTGGTCCAACCCAATAGTATATTTTTTGGTCCAAACACAAATTAGTGATTACAAAGTTAAAAATAAGAGAATAGGAGTATCAAATCAATAGAAGTCATAATACCTTTGACAAGTTAAATTTTCTATTTTCTTTCATAAATAAATGAATCTCACTTGCAAATGAATGGTTACGAAGTTGAAAATCAAAGAACATGAGTATAATGGGGTTGAGATCAAATCAAAGCCAACAACCCAGGGGAAAAAATTCAAACCCATTTTTTTAATAAATCCCACAAACCAGAATCAAAAGAAACCAGTGCATATGGAAAGATTGGAGGAGGGAGAAGCAAATCAATAAGGAGGAAGAGATTGGAGGAGGGAGCAATAGAGGATGACTCAGAGTAGAGGAATGAATAAAGGAGAGAAGAGTCATAGTGAGAAAGAAAGGCATCAAAGAAGCTATGGCAACTGATGCACACAAATATGTAATGAATTTCACAAGTACATGATTCGTAAAATAGTAAGTGATAAATTAAGGTCAATTCTATAGAGAATTAAGGTAATTGGTAATTAGGCAATAAATTTTCCATTTCCATTTAAGTCAAGCAAAACAAAATTTAGATTTGATATTGCAAAATGAGAAATTGAAATTATATGAATGCACTAAAATTAAAATTTCGACAACCACAAACAATCAAGGTAATCTAAGGTGGCTAATTCCTTTTTCAATTCATAGAGCATGTAATCACCCAAAAAAATTCACTTAATATTAATTTGTTAATCTAGAGTATTAATAGGAATAATTATCTTTTGATTAATTACACCCTTCTAATGAATTAATTGTTATTCTTAACAGAATTACCCAAGAGGTAAAAAGACACAAATTCATTCTAATGTGATTATATGAGTCCAATTTGTATATTCCTATCTTATTAGAATAAATTATAATTCTACATTACTCAATCTAATAGTCTAATTCAGATTTTCATCTTCCAAGGCAAAACCTAACCCCCAAATTCACACTCAATGGTAGCCAAACATTAAGAAGATAAATAAGTACAAGATTAAGTAAACAAAACTAATATTATTCTTAAATAAATGGTTAATATGCTCTAATCCAAGAATCAGTTTATAGCTACCCTAGATTAAGATAAAATTAGCCACATATGGCTCTAAGACAACAAAAATTAACAATATATATATATATATATATAGCAAAGTAAAGAGAAGAAGGAGAAGAAAAGCTTAATCAGAGCAATCTTTAGCGAAATATTTGATTTTCCACTAAACTCAAGCTTCTCCAACCCTCCTTTGGCTCTTTTTCCTCTCCTTGGACATTCTACAATTGCTGGAGGTGAAGAATGCATGAAAATGAGTTACCTAAAACTTAAAAGTTTGCTAAAGATCAAAACTACACATTTTACTAAAATTGCACTTTGCTGTAATGAACATGACATGTTTAAATTTTCCTTTTAGATTTAATTTCTTTGACTTGTACTCCAAAATTTTCTTCTTTGAGTCCCTAAATTGGGCCTCCCTGTATGCATAAAACCTAAAATTAAAGATAGAATTGGTCCACTAACTTCCAATCACATTTCCAAGCCCATATTCACACACAATCATTCACTTAATCATATTTTTGCTAAAAAAATTCTAATAAATGACTTCCAATTACATTAAAAACACCAATAAATTCAATAAAATATTGAAAGCCATCAAACCCCCACACTTGAATGTTTGCTTGCCCTCAAGCAAAAGAAAATAACTATACAAAAATAGCAAAAGAAAATATGAATGTTTTAAGGTCAAATGCAATTCAAACTTTCAAGAACTCAATTTAATTATAAATCTTTCCTTCCTTCCAAAAATAATAGTAGCAAGGCAATTAATATAGCAAAAATAAATTTCAATAGATTATCCCTCACCAGTGAAGTGTTTACACTCTACGCTCAAGGTGTCTAAGGATTATGTTTCACTCAATTCTATCATAGGCTTGTTTCTTATCTCAATCACCACTAAATTATGCCATTGCCCACACAAATCAAAAGGACTTTTGAAAGCTTGTAATGTTTTAGGTAGGATAATGAAATGGAATTATTCAATGGATCAAATTACATACTCTAATTAGTGCTAAGCATATTTAATAAGGATCAAGAAAATTGAAGGATAAACCACAACCATTTACAAGAGATACTAATGAGGATCAACATTTTTTTCACTTGATTTTTTTATTATTCATCATCATTTTTTTTTCATTTTTTCATTTCTTTTAAACTTTCAATCTTTTCTCTTATTTCTTCATCTTCTCTTCTTTTGTTTCCATTTTCTTTTTTTTTGAACCACTTAAGAAACCCGAACTAAATTCTAGTCCTTCATTTCCTTTCATAGATGTAACACTTAGCACTTACCAAAGTAATAAATGGGAATAAAATTGGATAAAAAGTGGGTAAATCTTAGTAAATCTTAAAAAGGCTTATGGTGATTTTTTTTAATAAGGCCAAGGCTCAAATAGGTGAAACAATAGATTTATATGAAAATGGATGGTTATTTGGCCAAACTAGCTAAGAAAATGAATGCCTTAATCATTTTTATGTATGCAAATGGCTATTATAAGTCTCAACAAAGATTCAAAATAAGTTCTAGATATGGAATCACAATAAGTATACTCCCTCTTAAAGGAAATAAACATTTAGACTCAAAATTCTCATGAGTTCTTTAGACAAACTATTGTCAATTATCCAAACTTGATCAATTACCTATTTACTAAAATTTTAAGAAGGTAGAACTGACTTCTAATCAAATTTAATTCTCTCAAGTTCAAACTAATCTAACCTTAGCCACATTCACAAAAAAAAGACACCAAAACTAATTGACTAAAACAAAAATGTTTATGAGATTTTCAAAAATTTTAAAATTTTTTATCATTTTTTAAACTATGTACAAATATATACAACCAACTCCTAAAACAAAACAAACTCAAGGACAAGCAAAATAACAAATATAAAAGCAAGTATGCTCTCCTCCGTACTTGAATTAAACATTGTCCCTAATGTTTAAAGACCAAAAACAAACAAGGAAAGAAAGGGACATCGAAACTCTCCTGACCAATAGATGTGGCGAGTTGACAAACAGAAAGACTTTGATAATGGGATGAGAGTGACATATTCTTCAGAGAATGGTACCTGCTAATAACATCTAATAGATAAGTGAATAAGTTGGAAATAAAGAAGTTAATTACTGACCATCAAGTAAAAAGTTATCAAATATCAGTTACAAACCAAAATAGTAAATGAAACAGTCATAAAAATAGCAAAATGACTAAATAGAACTAAAAGCAAAGGAACTAAAGACACAAAGCAAGAAGACACAAATCAAGCAAAGTGGAAGCTTAATTTCATGGTGGGTTCAGTCTAAAAGGGATCCATGGATAGAGTAAGAGAAGGTGCCACAGAAGAACTAGGCACGTCATGACCCAATATGTGCAAATGTTGTATGATGAGGATAGATGCTCTTTCAACCTCTTGACAGCATCTACTAATGACTCCAATTATTGCTTAGCCCACACATTAAAAGGAGGAGAACAAACAAGGGTAGGCTAATTGACTTCTTCCCCATGTTCTATAAGAGACTCCTCTACTCAAGATGACTTGGCATGCATTTTGTGGTACTTGGTAGGCTGATAAGGTTATTGTTGGTCCTCATCATTAGTAATTGGAACCTTGGCAGTAAAAAGTAACTCAATAATCAAATAAGGAAAGGCAAGTACTCTCTTAGCCTTGACATTGGAACACAGCTTCAAAGAGTCAGAGATAATAATAGTTAGATCAACCAATTTTCTCTCCATAGTGCAATAAACAAGGAAAGAGTAATCCTTGTCCATTTTTAATGCATTCAATGTAGGCATAACATTGTGAGCCACAAAATAAAACTAGAATGTGCTCTACCTTATGAGTATACCCCTCAATAGCCCTCTTTGACAAAAGCTAGTAGATTCAAAATATAAACGCTTAGCTACTGTCTCCCAATCGGGTGTAAAGGTATTCATCTTGTATTGGCGAAGATAGTCAGTAGTGGAAGGGAATCCATAATAATTCTAAATAACCTTGGCATTAATTACGACTTCCTTGTCGTGCACCCAGTAAGTGTTATTACGATAATAAAACGCATTAACATAAAATTCCCTAATTAGATCAAGGATATAATATTGAAAATTTTCATTTGTCAAATACACCATCCATCCCCTTTGCACTATAGTTTGAAAGTCAGCTTTAAAGTATAAAATTGCACAATAACAGTCAGAAATAAAATTCTTAGATCCCACAAGAGAGAGAAATCTATCCTAGCATGTGTGATTCATGAATTTCTCATTATTAGATGGTTACTTTAACTTCTTAGTAGCTTTCTAAGCAAAAGAAGAAGGGGAAGTCTTGCATTTAGCTATACTCTTGCGACCTATTACTAAAACATAAACAAAAGAAAGCCACCATAAGTAACAATAAGCAAACTACCATAATAGTAATCCCATGCCAAAATTAAACAAAGACAACCAAGTAAAAATAAGAGCCATGTCAACATGTAAAAGTGGGTAATTGAAAATATAGCCAAGAGAAAAGGCCCTACTCATATCATTAGTATAGTATATCATCTATTAGTAGATGACAAAGTAAGAACAACTAACTTTCAACATAAGCAAACAAAAATTAAATTTTAGGACTTAGTGCCAAAAAGTGATGAAGTCAAAGAATATTTAACTAAACCATTGTACCCTTAGTAGTACAAGCACAGTGGTCCCCAACTTTGAGATTTTAATTTGTCAACTAAGCTTAATAACCAATAACAAGAAAGCCAAAGCAATATACTCAGTATCCAAAGCACCTAACCATAAAAAAATAAGCAACCCAGTGTAACAATTTAATTTATATCAATAGTATGCAACAAGGGTATTTCAACAGATAATTACTCAAATACAAAAATGCCACCAAGCAACAATAATTGTAGAGCAAGTGCATTCAACCTACATGTGGCACAAACCAACTAGAAATACCCACTTCAACTCGCACACATATATTCGAAACAAAAAAGCCAACAATAAACAATGAAGCATTTAAAATTTTAAACCATAAATTTTTTACTATACTAGATAATTCTAAGCTTAGAGCATAAAGTCAACAACATCAATTCAAACCGTTAACACCCATTTGAATTAGTCAAATCCAAAATAACCAGAGCAAAGAGAATGAGTGTGAGATACCTACTTAAAGCTTGACAAAAATGTGCACCATGGGAAAGAAAGGGAAAGCAGTATGCATAGGGTTAAGATTAAGGTGTCAAAGATTGACTAATAAGTGAACAGCAGCAGGATGAAGTTTGAATGGTTATGTGAGTGGAATAAAATAAAGGATAGGCCAAAATAGTAACCATATGAGACGGTGATAAGCAGACCTATGAGGAAGAGAATTGAACACGATGATTGACAAGGTAGAAAAAAATGCAGAGCTCAATGGAAAAAAAGATAGAAGGTGAATCGAGGCATAGTCAAGACAGTAGTCGATGAAGGTTGAAAATGATTTATTGAAGTGAGAGCCATAAGGAGGAGGAGTTAAGAACAGTGAAAGAGAGTTTATGGCAGTGCTAAATAGAATAGGGCAATAGTAGAAGAGAGTGGAGACATAGCTAGGATAAGGGAATTGAAGTTGATGCCAAGAAGACTGAGTAAGGAGGAACTAGAATAAGGTCATTGACAAACAGGGATAACAAAGTAGCTCAGAGTGAAGGTGAAATATGGTAGTTCTTGATAGAATAGGGCAATGGTACAAGATGGCCGAGCATGATGGTTGATGAGGCTTGAGATGGTAGAGCTCAATGCATGTTATAATTAAGTAAGAGAAAATGAAGGCACGACTAGGATAATGTGGTGGTTGGAGGTTTAGTGGGACAATATGGTGATGGTGGAAGAACATGAATAGGGTCTTTGATGATCAGGGAGAATGAAATGGATCGGAGGTTAAGTATGGGCGAGCTATATACGAAATGCATCGAAGGCGAAGAGAAGATGAAATGAAGGAGATGGCAGAGGTTAATGGTAGGTGGCAGAGACAATAATGGTGAAAGGAAGCTACACATAGTAAAGGACAACAGTCAAAGACACCACTAGGCAAGAAGGAACAAGAGGTCGGCCGAAGGATGAAGATGAGAGAAGGTGAAGGGGAAAAATTAAGGTAAAAGTGCAGAGGGGTAAAAATGTAAAAATAAAAGAAAATTAATTTAAATTTATTTAAAGAAAATAAACAAAATCTACATTATTCTATTTTTTTGCAATTAAAATAAAATAATATTTTAGTAAAATATATTTTTATTTTTTAAATAAATATTTACAAATTTATTCTTATTAAACTATTTTTTTACTTAACCAAAATTTCGCTCCAGCAAAGGTGCTCTTTACAAGTTAGTTAAGCTTTTCACAGAACAATCCTTCACTCCAGTGAAAGTGTTCTCTGGAATTTTGGTGGAAAGTCATAGAGGCATCTACCGCTAGAGCGAAATGAGATTTTGCTACAGTGAAAGTATTCTCTAGAATTTTGGACAAGAACACAAAGAAATCCTTTATTGGGGCAAAATCATCTTTCATTGAAGCAAACAAAACAAAGAATAAAAATACTCAAAACCTAAAAATACACACAAATAAAGCCAAAACTCATAAAGAAAATGGTAAAAACACCTCCCAATCAACACAACCATCATACCAAACCTACTTCCACATCTCCTAACATTTAATTAACAACTTTCAGTCCAAAAATTCACCAACACATGATCTTGATCCCATATAAACACATATAAATATCATCAATTAAGCACAAGGATAGAATACTCCTTTAAAATATTAT
The DNA here is from genome assembly GCF_029017545.1 of Prosopis cineraria. Lineage (NCBI taxonomy): Eukaryota > Viridiplantae > Streptophyta > Magnoliopsida > Fabales > Fabaceae > Prosopis > Prosopis cineraria. The sequence goes on along the minus strand of NW_026555339.1, from coordinate 22,371,320 downwards.
TGGCTCGTTCTTTGATTCTAAGACTTGGCTTTAAGCTTACAAATTCTTCAAGAACTCTACAATACTACAAACACACCAAAAAGAAGAACAAACAAAGACAAAGAAAACAAAAAACCAAAAACACAAGTAAAGAAAAAATAAACTTAGGTTTCCTCCCAAAAAGTGCTTGGTTTATAGTCTTCAGCCAAACTCTCTTAGATCATTAAGGTAGATCAACCAAGTAGACAACAGACTTCAATTGCTCTATGACACCTCCCTAATAATGCTTAAGTCTTTGTCTATTAACTTTGAAAGATGAACCTGTTCTTTTATTAAGAACTTTAATTGCTCCATGTGATATTACAGAAAGCACTTTAAAAGGATTGAACCATCGAGATTTTAGCTTTCTAGGGAACAACCTTAATCTTGAGTTGAAAAATAGTACTAATTGTCTTAGCTCAAAGGTTCAATGCAAGATATGTTTATCATGTCACGTCTTAGTTCTCTCTTTATAAAGTCTAGTACTTTCAAAAGCATGGAGTCTAACCTCTTCTAACTTATTCAATTGCAATATTCTTGAAGTACTAGATTTCTTAGGATCCATATTTAATTGTTTAATTGCCCATCAAGATTTATGCTCTAATTCAATGGGTAAGTGACATGCCTTCCCTAAAAACTAAACAGTATGGTGACATCCTAATCAGAGTTTGAAAGGCTAGGCGATAAGCCCATAAAGCATCATTAAGCTTGTCTGACTAATCTTTTCTAGTAGGACCCACTATCTTCTTAAGTATCCACTTGATCTCTATGTCCGTCATCTCACAAAGACCATTAGTTTGTGGGTGATAAGCAAGGGACATCCGATAATGGACTCTATACTTTGACAAGAGAGCTTTAAATTGCTTGTTGTTGAAGTGAGTATCCTAATTAGTGATAATAGCTTGAGGAGTACCAAATCTTGTAAAGATGTTCTTCTTTAAAAACTGGATCACAATATTATCATCATTTGAATGACATACTATAGCCTCTGCCTACTTGCTCACATACTCTATAGCAACAAGTATGTATTGATTTCCTCTAGAAGAAGGTAATGATCCCATGAAATCTATACCCCAAACATAAGCAGTTCCACTTCTAAAATCTCAAACTAAGGCATCTTATGTCTCTTAGAAATATTCCTTGTCCTTTAACATCTATCACACTTGGTAACAAATTAGTGAGCATCTTTAAACAAAGAAGGCCAATAAAAACTAGACTCAAGTACTTTAGATGTAGTTCTTTATCCCCTATAATGCCCCCATATGTAGATACATGACATGCATGTAAAATGGCTTCTTGTTCTATTTCAAGAACATATTTTCTAATGATCAAATCATCACACCTTTTAAACAAAAATGGTTCATCCTAGATATAAAAGTCAACATCATACAAAAATTTCTTCTTTTGAAAAGGCTTCAAATCAGGAGGTAACACTCTATTCATAAGCTAATTCACAACATCCACATGCTATGGTAAATCACAAGTACCAACAACAAATAATTACTTATCAGGAAAATTTTTAGCAATCAACAAGTTATCATCGCAATAAAAAATATGAACAAGTCTAGATAAATGATCAGCAACCTGATTTTCAATTCCGTTCCTATCAACAATTTTCACATCAAACTCTTGTAACAGCAAAACCCATCCAATAAGCCTAGGTTTAGATTCTTTCTTATTTAACAAATATCTAATAGCAGCATGATCAATATGAACTATAACCTTAGCACCCATAAGATAAACTCTAAATTTTTCAAAAGCAAAAACAATGGCAAGCATTTCTTTTTTAGTAGTTGAGTAATTTACCTATATGCTAGATAATATTGTGCTTGCATAATAAATAGGATGAAAAATATTTTCACATCTCTGTCCAAGCACTGCTCCAATGGCAAAGTCACTTGCATCACATATGACCTTAAAAGGTAGTGACTAATCAAGAGCGATAATGATAGAGGTAGATCTTAATATACTCTTCAGCTCTTCAAAGGCCTTTATACACTCTTCCTTGAAATTGAAAGGAATGTCTTTCTTAAAAAGTTGTGATAAAGGCTTTGAAATCCTAGAGAAATCTTTGATGAATCGGTGATAAAAACTAGCACACCCTAGGAAACTCCTTACAGCCTTCGCATTAGTGGGTAATGGCAACTGTTCCATAATTGAAGTCTTTCCTCTATCCACTTCAAGACCCTTCTTTGAGATTTTATGAGCCAAAACTATATCTTCAGTCACTATATAATGACATTTTTCTCAATTAAACACCAGGTTAGTCTCCTCACATCATTTCAAAACACTTGTCAAGTTTGACAAGCCATCTTCAAATGATTCTCTAAAAATAAAGAAATCATCCATAAACACCTATATAATCTCTTCAATCATATTAGAAAAGATGCTCATTATGTACCTTTAAAAACTGACAACTACATTGTAAAGACCAAATGGCATCCGTGGGGTTAGTCCGCTGTGTGCTGTGTGCTGCAATGTGGGGTTAGTCCGCCACGGTGCATACATGCCAACACACCTGGGAGAAGCTCTCTATTCCATGCGCCACAGTGCATTGTGTGTCCACTACTATGCATGGTCAGAATTTTGCAGTATTAAGTCGTGAATCTGAAGTGGAAATGAAGAGAAAACAAAAGAGAACGAAGAAGTAGCGAAAAAGCTAAGCTAAGGTTTGAAGAAACTGATTGTTAGGAATAATTTAGAGCTCATAAACACCCATGATAAGCTTCCTAGCTTAAATCTTCCTCTCTTCTTCCATTTTCTTGATGGTAGAAGTTAGGGTTTGATTTTTAATGGTAATTTTTAGTCTATAGAGATTACAGGTTCAAACCCATTGACTTAAATAGAGTTAGTGGGGGTAGATTGACCTAAGTAAACTTGATATTTATGAATTTATGATGATTGGTGGTTGGAGGACATTAAATGTCTAAAATTCTCATAAATTTGGTGGTTGGGAATAATGTGGCTTCATTAATGCCCATTTAAGAGCTTAATATTATAAATAAGAGTTAAAGGAAGCTAAGAAACCTTATGGATACTTCTACATAAGTTTAAAATAAAGTTTGAGTATTAAGAAATGATGAAAATGCTAGTAAAAAATAGCTCAAAATAGATATTGATGTTTTGCATGGTAAATGCTTGTAGTGTAATTACCATTGGCACCATTCAAGCTTCTTGGAATCTTCAAGAGAAAATAGTTGAGGGGTGAAACCTTTGACCTCTTAAAGGTTTGAGGTAATCAGGGAAAATATATCTTATACTTGTGTGTGTCTATTAGTTCATTGATTTATGAATTATCATTGAAATGTATAAACTAGAAAAGAATGCAAGTGTGGCTTAAATTGTGAAGAAATCTACTAGATCAAACTTGTGAGGTTTATGCTTTACGATGCAAAACTTTTTCTTGAGAACAATAGTAGTGGATTTCTATATTAATGTTTATTGGGAGTGCAATGATTTTTATAAATTGAGAAGCAAGGTGAATCCTTATTTTAGGAGGGGTTCAATGATGTTTGAAAATAAGGAAGTTCAATGACTTTAAAAGTGTGAGGTACAATGATTGTGATTTGGGAGTTCAATGACTTATTTGGTTTTAAAATTCCATAAAATGTGTTTGAGAAGTCCAATGATTGTGTAATGATAAAGTTCAATAAAAATTATTAATTTGAAGTTCCATTATTGGTGTATATGTGAATTATGGCATAAATATGCATTGCATAATCTTGAGAGGCGGGAGTTCACCTAGGAAGTGGAGTAGATGATAAATCTACGTGGTAAGGTCCCATCTATGTGATGAATTGCCTAGATTAATTCTATCCATATTGTCCCACTTATTCAATGAGAGACTGTCCCACTAGTTTAACGAGAGACTCAAACCTAGCTAGCTATCTATTGGTTCAATGAGGAAGCTAGTATAGGGAGTATGACACCTCATAGTGTGAGAAATGAGGGAAATCATGATCCATTAGTGAGTTGGGTACGCCTTAACCGGGTACTCCCCTCACAAGTATTTAGGTTAGCAAAGTTAAAGAATATAGACTATCCCATTGAGTTATAGCCTACAGTTTCATGTCAGAGGAATAAGGAGGTGATAAGGAAGGTGTGATCATACATATAGTGAGTAAGGGCACTTATTGTCTATATTGAGTCCATAATGATGGCATTTTAAGTTAAGTATTAATTTCTGCTATTATGCTTATCAATAATTTTCTTGATCAACTCTATCTCTATGAAAAGTTTTCTAAATAGTTGCTATTATGTGAGCTGAACTGTGAATATTAAGTTTTCAAATGTCTCACATGGGTTTAAATATTAATATTAATTTCCACTTACATTTAAAATAGATGTCATGCATTAGTATGGGCTAGTCGAACCTTGGTTATTGAGTAGTTGTACTCACCCTGTTATCTTCAATATTTCAGGAAATAGCTCAAAAAGTGTGGATAGAGGAAAACAACCTGAAACTTAGGATCATGATCCATTTATAATAAGCCTCTTTATTTTGGGTAATTTATATGTATGACAATTTCAATTGCCAACTAGGATTTCCCTTTTTGTTACTTACTTGCATAAAGAGAAAAGTAAATTGTAATGGTATTTTAGGCCTTAGGAAGAGAGTTGATTGTTATGTGTTATGTTGATAGGGCCAAAATACTAATGCAAGTGAGAGTAGTCCATATTATATGATTATTTGAGAAATCTTGATGAAACTTGTGGTAAACTCCCCCTTCCTATGATTTTGACTTAAGAGGTTGATTAGTTAAAATTTGATTTGAAAATATTTCTTGTGTCTTGGTACATTTTATGAGTTAATTTTATTGAGTTGTATATGGTCATGTGGTGTCGGTGGCCATTGGTCCTTGATTTTGGGATAGGACACTTGAAATTTAGGAAAGTTAAGGTAAAGGAGTAAGTTTTGAAAGGGGTATCCAATTCTTGTTTTAAAAAATAATTTGAGCCTGAGACTAATGCCATTAGTTAGAGCTCGAAAAGAGCTTTTCATAGATTCCTAGTTCACATCATTCAAACATCGGATGGAGATTTGGGGCGCATCGAAAGTTAGCCCTAAAGCTGTCAAATTGATAGCAGAATTCATTATCAAAATTTATGCATTTACACCATGGAACACACCTTAAAATTTTTCAGAATTCTTCTTGTTTTAAATTCTTACACAAATGCACTCACTTATGAAATGATTACTTGCTTCTGCGCATTTGCGAACTTTGATTTGCCTCTTTGTAGGACTTGATTTGACTTTAAATTTATAATCTTAGGGTTCCAAATTTGTTAACCAACGAGAATTTTATATTTGATATTTCCTATTGTCTCATTTCCTTAATTACTTGGGATTTGAGTCTAATTATGGGTTTAAAGGAGGAGTACATTACAAATCACCATCCAAGAAGCATAAGAACACTTTTCCAACTAGTCTATCCAACATTTGATCACTGAACGGAAGAGGAAAATGATCTTTCCTTGTGACATCATTCAACTTCTTATGATCCATGCAAATATGCCATCCAATAACTGTTTGAGTTAAAAGTAACTCATTTTGCTCATTGGTAATTACTGTCATCCTTTCTTGGGAGCATATTGAACCGAGCTAACCCATATAATATTAGAAATAGGATAGATTATTCCAACATCTAGCCACTTAGTAATTTCTTTTTTTACTCTTTCATCATAAGATTCAACCTTCTCTAATTTTGAACAGATTTCTTATGCTCATTTTCTAACAAAAATTTTATGCATCACAATAGAAGGACTTATACCTTTAATATTTGCAATTGCCCATCTTAAAGCTTGTTTATGATCCCAAAGAACTTTGAGTAACCTCTCCTTTTGATCATCAAACAAAGCAGAAGAAATGATAATAGGCAATGTCTAAGATTCACCTAAATAAGCATAAGTAAGGTGTGGTGGTATGGGTTTAAGCTCCAAAGTTGGTGCTTATTCAATTGAAGGCTTTAAAGAAGGAGCTTGCGTAGATTCCAACTCTAGATATTCAAATACTCTTCTTCAATTGAGAAACTAAAGAGTTGCTTGAAGTAATTTCTTGCATTCAATAATATCATCATTTTCAACCACATCATCTCCTAATAATATATCATGTAATAAGTCTTTCACTATAAAGGACTCTAAAGTCTGTTAAACTATCTTATTTAGAATCTCTACTCTAAAACAAATTTCATATTCCCAAGATACTTCATTTCTTTATGCATGTTGAAGCTAACTTCTTCATCATTTAATCTAAGTTTGATCTCTCCTCTCTCAACATCAATGAGAGCTTATGTTGTAGCTAAAAAATGGTCTACCCATAATAAGTGGGAGATTTCTATCTTCATCATAATCCAAGATAATGAAATCAATAGAAAAGATAAATTTATCAACCTTGACCAACATATCCTTAATTTTACCTTTAGAAATACTAAACTTCTATAAGCTAATTGAAGAGTTATTGAAGTAGGACTAGCTTTACCAAGTTGCAATTTTTTAAATACAGAAAGTAGCATCAAGTTGATACTTGAGCCTAAATCACATAATGCCCCACCTTGAAATTTATCTCTAATCATATAAGGAATTGAGAAACTACTTCGATCATGGCATTTTAAAGGTAATTTGTTCAAGAGAATGGCACTTTACTCTTCAGTAAGTGCAACCATTTCACATTCACCTAACATCCTCTTCTCACTCAACATCTCCTTCAAGAATTTAGCATATTGAGGCATTTATTCCAAAGCTTCAATGAGAGGTATATTGATGTGCAATTTCTTGAAGATTCCCAAAGATTTCTTGTATTTCTCCTTTAATGCCTTGTTTTGAAATCTTTGAGGGAATGGTAACGAATGCACCCAAGAAAGATTATCACTAGCTGGTCCTTTTTTCTTAGATGTTGTCACTACCTCCTTTGGAGATTCATTCTCAATGTCATCATCAACAATCACAACTTTAGCTTTAGAAGGTGTAGAAGATACCTCTTGCTCAGTTTAATCAACTTTTGGCTTAGGTGCAGACTCATAAGTAGGAGGAAAAATTTTAGATAATTGCTTTCTACTCATTAAGGTAATTGCCTTACACTCTTCCTTCCCTTTCCCATAAGGGTTAGGCATAACATTGCTTGGCAATCCACCTTGAGACATTATATTTAACGTAATAGCCATCTGACTCATTTGCACTTCAAGGTTCTTGAGAGATGAATCTACTCTAGCATTTATGGTAGCTTATTCCTGACTATTCTTGATATGAGATTCTATCAACTTTTCCATCACTTCTTCCAAGTTAACTCTTGACTCTTGAGTTAGCATAACTTGCTTTCCAACTTATGAGAAACTAGGAGTATTAGTTGGCCTTGCACCAGATAATGAAGCTTGATTTAAAGTTGTACTATTTTTCCAAGAGAAGTTAGGATTTTGAAGCCATCCAACATTATAAGTGTTTTAAAATGGATTGACTTAATTGTTACTACAGTAATTGCTAACATAGTTTACCGTCTCAACCTGTCGAGAGAGATGACATTGTTTAGTGGCATATGCATTTCCACAATAATCACATTGAGCGTATGTGGCATGAGCTCCTATTGGCCCACTATTGTTCCAATCAACTCTTGCTTTTAAATGATCAAATCTCTTACTGAGAGTTTGAAATAAAGCTACCACTTAGGAAGATGAAGAGTCATCAATAACTCTTTCTAGTGGTCTCTCAAGTCTTCTCCCATTGTTATTTTGGATGCAATTAGCAACAAGATCATTTAAATAGTTCCAAACATAGTTCACTGGTTGCTTTATAATCCCACCATTAGTGACTAAATTCATTTCAGACTTGGATTCAGGTGTTAACCAGCTACTAAAAACTTAAATCAAAACCTATTTCTCTTGATTATGCCTAATACTCTGCTTCACTAATTGCTTTAATCTTTCCCAAGCTTCATACAAATGCTCACCAAACTATTGATTAAAATGGAGAATGTTGGCTCTAGAATCAACCATCTTGATGTGTGGGGAAAATCTAGATCTAAACTTGCTTTTCATTTCCTTCCATGATGAGACACTACCCTCATCCAAATTATTAAGCCAATCCTTAGCTTTTCCTTGTAGAAAGTAAGGGAAGAGGTGAAGATAAATGACATCTTAAGGAACTCCTTTGCTCGAATGAGTCACATATGTCAAGGAAGTTCACCAAATGTCTATTAGGATCCTCATCTTAATTTTCTGCAAATTGCCCATTCGTCTCAATCATCTTAAGAATGGTTTGCTTAATCTCAAAGTTGTTATCTTGGAAGTTAGGCACTGTAATCCTAAACTGGTATCCTCTAGCTTGTCTACCCAAAAAATCAATAACACACAACCTATCATTCTCATCCTTCACCATTTCTTTGTTTGTAACTTTTTCACCAGTCGAAGGTTGAGTTTGAGGTGAAAGAGCTTCCAAAATTTCTTTAAGGCTCCTTATTCTCGTAGGTGTTTTTTTCAATCTAGCTCTATATGCCATGAAATAAGCAAGGAAAAAATGACAAAATAAATGTTCAAGCTAAAACTACTCAAGGCCTTATATTCCTAATCATCAATTGCTTATATTCCCTGGCAACGGCCAAAAACTTGATGCACACAAATATGTAATGAATTCCACAAGTATACAGTTCATAAAATAGTAAATGATAAATCAAGATCAATCCCACAGAGAATCAAGTTAATTGATAATTAGGCAATAAATTTCCCATTTTTATTTAAGTCAAAGCAAAACAAAATTTGGATTTGATATAGCAAAATGAGAAATTGAAATTATATGAATGCACTAAATTAAAATTCTAATAGCCACAAACAATTAAAGTAACCTAGGGTGGCTAATCTCTTCTTCAATTCATAGAGCATGTAATTATCCAAATAAATTCACTTAATATTAATTTTTTAATCTAGAGTATTGATAGAAATAATTATCTTTTGATTAATTACACCCCTCTCTTGAATTAATATGTTATTTTTAACATAATTACCCAAGAGGCAAGAAGGCACAAACTCACTCTAATGTGATTATATAGGTCCAATAGGTATATTCCTATCCTATTGAAAAATTAGAATAAATTCTAATCCCACATTACTCAATCTAATAGTTTAATTTAAATTTTTCTCTTCTAAGGCAAAACTTAAACCCCCAAATTCACATTCAATGGTAGCCAAGCATTAAGTAAACAAGTAAGCAAAAGATTAAGTAAACAAAACTAATATTAAACTCAAATAAATGGTTAAGTATGCTCTAATCCAAGAATCAGTTCATAGCTACCCTAAATTAAGAGAAAATCAGCCACATATGGCTCTAAGACAGCAAAAATCAGTAATATATATACCAAGGTAAAGAGAAGAAGGAGAAGAAAAGCTTAATCGGAGCAATCTTAATCCTTGATTTTCTACTAAACCGAAGCATCTTTAACCCTCCTTTGGCTCTTTTTCCTCCCCTTGGATGTTCTACAGTTGCTAGAGGTGAAGCATGCACAAAAATGAGGTTCTTAAGACCTAAAAATTTGCTGAAGATCAAAACTGTGCATTTTACTAAAATCGTACTTCGCTACAGTGAACATAACCTGTTCAGATTTTCCTTTCAGATTTAATTCCTTTGACTCAGGCTCTGAAATTTTCTTCTTTAGGCCCCTAAATTGAGCCTCCTTACATGCATAAAACCCAAAATTAAAGATAGAATTTGTCCACTAACTTTCAATTATATTTCCAAGCTCTTATTTACACACAATCATCCACTTAATCATATTTTTGCTAAAAAAATTCAAATAAATGACTTTCAATTACATTAAAAATACTAATAAATTAAATAAAATATTGGAAGTCATCAACACCAATTCTGAGGATGAGGTGGGTGATAGTAGGATCTACTGGGTGACAAGCGTAAAACTTGCCAACGGCTAGGGAGACGAAAGGGCTCTTCTCATTTGCCTCTACTATTGGTTGCATTGGGTGCATCAAAATTATTTAGGTGGATGGATTTTGTTCTTGGCCTAGGGCATTTGCTAGGGACTAAAGAGCAAGGAATTTTTTTTAAATTATGATTAGGCATCAACTTGGATGCCATGTAGATCATATGTGGACCCTACACTTTTAAGACAATGGATGTTAGCTATGACTTAATGGCAGGACACTAGGCGAGTTGGTTTTGAAAGTTTAAGCAGTATATTGGACCAAAGTAGAATATATGACACTTGGTGCTCTTGAGGGTATAGTTCAAAGATAAAAATGGACTTTAACCATTTATAAATCTTAATACACAATTTATAAGTCAACTTTAAAGATACACAAGTTTTTGAAGGAGTTATACATTTTGAATGAAGACTTATAAATGTTCACACCATTTTAATTTACAACTCAACTAGTGTAAAAAACATATTCACTTATAAACCTCATAAACACAAGTTGAGCTGTTAATTTTTAAAAGATGATTTATATATAATCTTGGAGTAATATTTATAAATAATTATATTTAAATTATCACATATTAAAATATTTAATATTTGAATAAGATGTTATTAAATTAAATATAATATTTTAAATTACTTACAAATATTCGTAGCATTGGTGTTTTGATACTCATCTAGTAGCTGATCAAAATGGTTGGTTTTAAATGATATTTCTGTCTTTTACATGGGTAAAGAATAATATTAGTCTATTTAGCTTTATTTGTAATTTAGAGACTTAATTAGTAGTAATTTTTTTATAAGGTTCATTAGTACTCAAGAGTTCCAGTGGATAAACAGGCCTTAGTTTAACTTTCTTGAAGTGCGCACGCTGTGTGTTCATGGGATCCTTCCCTAGTGGGTTCACGTAACAGATGGGCTGAAGACAAAGATGGAGTGGGTTTTTGAGTTCACACCTATTGGGCCAGCGGCATTTATTCGGCCAAGAAGTGTGGGTCCAATGGAAGTCAGTTAGGAATAGAGAAAGGCAAGAAGAGAAGTGGAGGACGTGAAGAATGTTTTTGAGCATTCTCTTGGTTTACTCTTCCTCTGTTATGTTTCTTCTTTCTCCTTTCCTCCTTTTCTGCTGCAATTTCAGTTACTCTGGTGTCATTGTGTTAGTTCATTATTATAGTTTGTTTTGATGATCTGAAACTTATTGATGTACTCAGCTTATAGATTGTTGAACATTAAAACGTGAGTATCTCAGTTTTATCTCTTAATCTGTGTATTTTCATTGGTGATCGTTACAGTTTGCACCAGACATATTTGAATTTCTAGGTCATTATAGAAAATTAAACAAGTATTTGTATGACAAATCTAGAAACTACCTTTCAAAACATAATATTATTGCGGTTACATGAACTATTGACATAGAAGCAAGCATGATGAGAATGCTAAAATGATTATCCAAATGGTAACAACATCACGACAAAGGGAAAAGACTTGCCCCACAAGTCATTGGATTTTGGGTCTCATGATGAAACTTTATTAATTAACAATAGCATATCAGCATAAACTTCTCTAGCTAGAACATTCTTGTTGATGTACATTTTTAAAGAGCCAGTGGATTTATCAGTAAAAATATAATGCGATCCTTTGTTGATTCTGTAGAGAAAGTGTAGGAATCAGAATCCTTGTAAATCACATCAACTATATGATTGAAATTTAAAGATCGCATCAACAGAGGTTTTGCCATTTCGGTGGGGTTAAGCAATTCCTCATTCACATCCTTCCACGCACTTATCACTTGCTTGTTTAACTCATCAATGACTTCTTCTCTTTTCACACCATGCTACTTCATGTAACACTCAATGGCAAAAGCAACATGCCCTCTCTTTTGCTCATGCTAACAAATACAAATTAAATTAATTATTAAGTTGAGTAATTAGTGAATATTAGATTACTTTCTTTCCCCTTAATGGAAGGTAATAACTTACAAAGACTCATTTTATTAAAAATAATCATGTGTCACTTTCTTATTTCACAAAGCCCTTTGTTTGTCAATCAAAGAATCTCAATCCATGCATGAATAATATTTTATAGGACAAATTGGTGAGAAGGACCATAAGCCAAAGGTATTTTGAAAAAGGATCAAGGTCCTTGCAATGAATTAAGATTACGTCAATCATCATTATAGTCTTAATTCACTCTTGGATAACTGCCTTTTTTTCTAAGTAAATTTACTTCTTGGTCCTTCTTAGCTACTTTTCCTATTTTATAGTGATGATATAACAAAAATATACTTGAGTTAAAATTTAAAGCCCTTGAAATTAATGAATTAAGATAAAATGAATTAAGGTTATAATCTTAATTCACTTGAAGGACTTTATACATGTTTTCCAAATAAATTAACCTCTTGGCCCTTCTTAGCAATTTCCGCTATTTTATATTGATGACTTAACAAAAATGTACTTGATTGAGTTTTACCCCAAAAAAAAAATGTACTTGATTGAGAATATTATAGAAAAGAAGGTATAAATTGATGGCTTAAGTAAAAAATTTTCCCTTAAACTAGAGGTCATGGAGTGTCTGGCAGCTAAAATTAATTTTAGTGCAATGTTCTTCTTTAATACTTTAAAATGGTGCAATATTGCCTTTACTATTAACAAATTAATGTTAAATTTGGCCATTAGTTAACCAAAAAATTAAAAATAAATGACTAAGAAAATTTTCTCAATTATTTTATATAATTTTTTGAGTTATTGTTGAAATTTTTGGGTCTTCTTTTGTATTTTTTTTTTGTTCTTTTTTATGACCATTGGGATTCTTTTCTACAATTTTTTTAATTAATTAATAGTTCAAGTTAACTTTTGTTATTAACAGTAGAGGTGATATTGTATTGTTTTTAAAAGTTGAAGAGAAAAATTATATTAAAAATAAATTTAAAGTCTCAAAAATTTCTGAACTTATAGTTTAAAAAGTAAAATTGCCCAGTAATCCTAAATTAATTATTGTAATTAATTAATACCTCGCTAGTCATAATGTCATCAACAAGCCTTCCAATAATTTCTGAAGCTCTAATGATTTTAGGGTCCTTGGCCAACCATTGAAAGACTTCCTCTGTAGCAATACATCCCATCACAATGAATGATGTGGCTGCAAGCATTCGGGACGCAGAAGTTACTAATGCGTTGCGCATGTACTCCTCCATGGTTGGTGTATAATTGCTATTAAACCACTCGGCCTCATCCACATAGGCTCGCGCCAACCTTTTCATCTATCAACCAAAAATGCCAATTATTTTTTTTTTTTGGTCCAGAATCTTGATCCAAAATATAAAGAGCTATACATTTATTAACTTAAATTCTTGTATTAACTGTGAATTTATTAACTTCTGGGTCATAATAAATTGGAATTAAGAGTAAAAAAATAAAATAATATATATTTTTATGAGAATTATTATGTTGAAAGCTGCTTATATTTTGAAGTAGAATGCAAGGAACTCATAAAATAATGCAAAGGAATGTGAAGAGAATGAACATAATTTGTTATTAAAAAAAAATCAGAGAATGAACGTAGTTTCAAGTAGTTTATTTTTTTAATCACATAACAATTTGTGATGAAAATAATAATAAAATATTGCAAATTGATTTTGGGTATGGATTTCATATAAGGCAGATTGTATTGTCGCAAATAAGGCATTGCAGAATTTTGTGATGTTTTTTTTTTAAATTAATTCCATTTAAAATTTCATCAAAAAAAAAATTTTTCCTTAATGTCATCTAATGGCCTTAAATTATAGGACTATGAGAATCTAAGATCCTAAACATGTTTTTGGTTGAAGGTTAAAATCATAAAAAAAAATAAATTTCTCAAAACAAGAACACTTTTAAAGTTTATATATAATTTTATTTAATATTTTTGTCAAAAAAATTGATTTAATGCAATTTTTATATGTTCTTTAAATTTTTATGAAAATCCTGTACGCATAAAAATTATTTCAAAGACACCTATTATGATATAAATTTTGAGTAATAAAAGTTATATAATCTTTTAATAACAGTAGAAAATTTTTGAATTAATTTTTATTTTGTAAAAAAATTCAAGAATTTTAACATTTAGGGATTAATAAATTCAATAAATTAAAATTATAAGGGTTTAATGAAAACAAAGTAAATTATAGGAACCTCATTCAAAATTGAAAAAAAACTACAAGGATTTGCAAATTAATTTTCTCAACTTTAATTATTCATATATATTTTTTCTTGATAAAATTATTCTTATATATTTAAAGAACTCTGCTGACGTTTGGTGAGAAAATTTAACCAAATGTTACTTTCTGCATCAGAAAATTAATAGAGGCATGAAAGAAAAAAGAATCTTACTTAATCTTTGGCATACTTTACACAAAATGCTCTTCCTTCCTTGGTCATTTCTTGCTCGATGTCTTCATAAATATCTAAAAGTGCTTCATATAAGAACCTCATGTATTCTGGCAGAAAATCAAACGCACGTGATATCCCATCTGAAATGGCATTTTCCAGAACTCTCTTAATTTGGACTTGTAGGTAAACCAAATTCTCTACTTGAATTAAAAAAATTAAAGACCAAATTTACCCTTAAACTTTTATTTTTTATATAATATTTTCCTTCAACTTTTTAAAAACAATACAATATCGCTCTCACCGTTAACAAAAGTTAATTTTATCCATTAAAAAAATTATAGAAAAGGATATCAAAACTTATAGTAAAGAAAATTTTCTTAATCTTTTTATATAATTTTTGGGTTAACTAATAATTAAATTTAATAATAAGGGTCATATTGTACTATTTTTAAAAGTTAAAGAAAAATATTATACCAAAAATGAATTAGGGTTTTACACTTTCCTTAGATCTATAATATAAGGGAAATTTTACCATTCAACCCAAGAAAAAGACTTTGGTTTTTCTTCACTATATTTTTCCTCCATTACGGCCTCCATTGCAAATATGCATCATTTAAATTAAATTTTAATAATACAAAATAATCTGCATTTTTTAAAAATAACAAATTTATATTATTAAATTTAATTTAACGGTCTACATTCATAGTGCTTCTTAAGCTACAGAGGAGGGAAGTCAATTAAAAAAAAAAGATGTTTAATTATTGATTTGAAGTTGATATGTATTCAAACCTCTCAATCGCTGTGGTCGAGAGACGCAACTCTTCAAGTGTACCATACACGTCATAAATATCATCAAGGACTGATGTGATGGAAATAACTTTGGTAGTTATTTTTCTTGCCAAAGAATAGTAGGGCTCAAAATACACTCCCAATATCTAATAGTAATTGAGATTTTAAATTTATTTTTAGTATAATATTTCCTTTTAATTTTTAAAAATAATACAATAACTAGAATTCTTATCATTAATAAAAATTAATTTTCATCATTAATTGAGTAGAAAATTATAGACAAGAATATAAAGATAATAGAAAGGGTTCCAAAATTACAAACAAGGACCTAAATTTTTTTTTCAATAATTTTTGAAGTTCTTTTCTATAATTTGTTGTCAGCTAATGGTTAGGCTTAACATTTGTTTAAAGTATGGGTAATATTATATTATTTTTAAAAGTTAAAGGAAATATTATACCAAAAATGTGTTTAATGTCCTAGATATTCCTAGACCTATAGTTTAGGGGCAAATTTTCCATTTAATCCTAGATTTTTTTAAAAAATTAATTATTGGGGAGAATGATAATAAAGTCCTGAAATAAAGAATGTATGATAGATAAATCTCTGATAAAATTTTCTAAAAATTAAGTTGTAAATATTAATTCAAATAGTCACAAATATAAATCTCAATTACAGATTGAGAGTTATATTTAGAATTTAAATATCTTTTTTTCAATTAAAACCTCTATGTTTGCAACCATTTGATTAATATATTTACAATTGATTTTATAGAAAATTTTGTCAAGGATTTAACTGTCATAAATAATGTGTTTTGGAACTTTAATATCATTCTCCCTAATTATTAAGGTTATCAGTTTAGGAAAGCTTACTTGGAAATATTTCCAACTTCACGTTGATGTAACTTTTGAAGCATGTTGAAATCCAACTTTGCAAAGGTGAGCAAGGTTTCATTGTGGGAAGAATCATGTGGGTAAAAGGAAATATAATGCCAAGCCTCTAGTCCGGGGTAGTTTTTACGAAGTGGGTGTCTTAAGCTATAATTGACTTTTGTAGCAAGAGATGAATCCAAACGATTGGTCATTGATTCAAGATGAGTAGTAGTGAAAATAAGTGCCTCATCTAATATGCCTTCTCCATGAACTCTAAGATGTGCAGCTTCATATAAGCTTAGCATTCCCTCAACATCAGTAGTTAGTTCTTCCTTAAAATTGCCTTGCTTATCTTTCAACTTTTCAAACACAGCTATACATATGAAGAAACAATCACTAACAAGTCATATAATATTTTTGTCATGTCACTTGTATCCATTTATTGCTTGTTTGTTTAAATACATATGTTAGGTAGTTGCAAAAGAGAAAACAAGAAAGTTGCTTGAAGCAAAAAAATGTTGTAGTGGACAGGAAATTTTCTGCTACAAGTTCATCACAACTGCAGAAAAAAGTTTTACCACAAAATTTGCAGTGAAATCACAAGTCATATATTTTTTGGCCAAGGTATACATTTGGTCCAACAACTTTATATAAGATTTTAGTTTGATCTTTTAATTTTGTAAATTATTTTTTTAATCCTCTAACCCTAATGTTGTTAGTTTCAAATCATTATTTTTTGTATCAATCATTGTCATTTAAAAAATTAAACTTATATGTTAACATTTGAGAATGCTTTGTTAATATTTGAAGGTTCAATGTAAAAAATTTTGTTAATATTTAAGGGTTCAATATAGAAATTTCTTGTTGATAAAACTAACGATATTAGCATTAAAAGGATTGAAAAAGTACTATATATAATTAAAGGACTAAAATAAAATTTTGTATAAAATTAAAAGATTAAATTAAAGATACTTGAGCCTATATTTTTGTTATGTCCCCACTTTTATCCATCATTTGCTGCTTGTTTGTCTTAACATGCATGTCAAGTTGACTATGAAATTTGCATATGGAGGTGGACTCCACTTTTACGAGACCTAAACAATCTACGACAAAAACATAAAATTAGCACCACAATTTTGTGATTTTCGACCCATTCACTTTATAATTTTATATTGTAATCCCCTTAAGCCCAAACTTAGACATGTAAGGGTTCGACATTCTGTTGTTGGTCTTTGAGATTTTTATTTAAGCCTAATAAACACAAAATTTTGGACTAATGCTCAACTTAAACAAATAATATTTTATAGATTGTGTAAAAATATAATTAAATCTTTCTATTGGCTCAAGATCCTAGATCCACCACAATTATTGCTCATGACTCTCTATGCGCCACATGGCTCATAATATCATTAAAAAACACTTCTTTCAGTCCAAAATACAAGCACATTTTAACAATAACTCATATAGCAATAAAATCTCTATTATCATAAAAATATATGTTGTTTTCTTAATTTCAATTTATAATGAGTGAGAAGAAGGTCATAAATTCATAGGCACAATAATCAAGGTTAATAAATAAATAGATAAAATGAAAATTTTGTTTTACAAACACTAAATTGCTTATATTTTAAATTAAAATTAATAGAGAGAAAATGCTTATATTTTGCATTAGAGGGAGTAAAAAAAAAAAAAAAAGTGCAACAGCATTCAGGTCGTCTCATTCTTCGAAAGTGGTTATTGCGCCACTTTCAATATAACTGTCATGAATCTGTTGCAATAGATCGTCAGTCTCAAGTTCAAAATGGTAGTCCACACCTAGACGTTGGATTGCATCGATCAAATTAATTTTTTCTGCAGGCTTCTCAGTTGGAAACACAAGCATCTTCCTTACTTCTTCTTTGAGTATTTTAATCTGCTTCTCCATCTCCATTTCGTCGGTCCCTTCCTGCAAATTCAACTTTGTGAGATCACTCTTGATAACATTGCAAGTTATGAGTTAGGGTCACGGAATTTGAGAACATAATCCAATAAAAAAGACCTATGAACTATTGCATAAGCTTGTTGATGCAATTAAATATGATTATCTTTTTACACAGAAACAACTGCTTAAAAAAAAGCATTGTGAATACCGAAGATTCTGAAGCATATTGAATGAAATGGTCCCCCCAAATGCTGGGGTGATAATTCCCGGAGCGAGGAGAGCAAGGGGAAGAAGTAACAAGAGGCGTAGCTACGAAAGACATTATGGATATGGATTGCTGATCTTAGTTTTGAGTGTGTAACCTAATTTATATATAGGAATTTCAATTATCTTGCCACTTGTAAGTGGCAGAGCCACATATACTCAAGGGGTGCACATGCATCCCCTCATTTTGGGAGAAATTACACGAAAGTGGTATAAATTTTGATACTTTGCCCACTCTAGTTATAAGATCTTGTACATCCTACAAATCTAGATCATTTTTATCGTACATTTTAACTAATTCAGTAATACTTGATAATCAATTTTAGACTTTTATTGTTGATATGCATAACAATATTTAATTTAAAAAACATATTTATCTATTAGTTTTATTTTTTAAAAGTTAACAACGCAATGATTTTACATATTATTATTGCAATGGTTAGAAAATCCTTTATTATTTGCTCCAAAGATCATGAAAAATGGGCTTCGCTGTTAAAATAATAGTTTAGTATAGTTATATTTAAGGAAATACTTTTAATAATATTAATGTCAATAAAATTGTTATATAAATCTTTATTAAGCAAAAAAAAAATCAATTAGAGAATAATTATAAAATATGTAATTTTAATTTTAAATTTTTATTTTTGAGTCTTAAATTTTAAAAAATATACTGCATCCCCTAATCTAAGGTGTAGGCTCCACCATTACTTATAAGTTAATATTGAGTTCCTTGCAAGTTGGTGCACAAAAAATGTTTCACCACAAGTGTAATATAATAGTGCGTTAAGGTCGATCTCATAAGGAATCAAGCATAATAGTAATTAACCAATAAAGTTTTCATTTTTGTTCACGTTAAGCAAAATCAATTAGAAGCAATTGATTAAGCAAAATTAAAAATTGAAATGAATAAAATGCAATGAGATTCCCAATCCAACAACCACAAATGTCCAATGCAACCTAGAAACACTAATCTCTTACTAGCTTCATAGATCTTGCTTTTTACCTAATTAATTAATTTTAATGCTAATTTTGTTAATCTAGAGCATTAATGGCTATAAGGGTCTTTCGAACCTCAAATAACCCTCTCTCAAATTAATTATGTTATTTCTAACAAAACTATCCAAGAGGCAACTTTAATTCTAACTCACTCTAATTTGATTATATGAGGCAATTAAGTATATTTCTATCCAAATTACAAATTAGATCATAGTCTAATTTCATATTATTCAATCTAAAGGTCCAAATGAGATTCTCCTTTGTCAAGAAAAAACTCCAACACCCAAATTCATATTTAATGATGGCCAAACATTAAATAGACAAATTAATGCAAGATTGAGCAACCAAAATTAATATTAAGCATAACCAATGGATAAAAACAAGCTCTAATCCATTAACAAGTTCATAGTTACTCTAGGTCAAATGTGTTCAACCACTAACAACCATTAAAACAACATGAAAGAATAATATTCAGCAAAAGATACATTAAAATGTAGAGAAAAGGGGAAAGAAAGCTTAGGAAGGATGATTTCTATCACAAATCGCAAGACCCAAGTGTTTTCCAAGCTTTTCCAACTCTTTCTTCACCTTAGAATGCTCCCTGGATGTGCAGCTGCTTGTTGAAGACGAATTAGAACCGATATGAGGTGCTCCAAGCCCTAAAAATTAATTGAGAGTCAAAATTGTGAGTTTCACTAATATCACACTTCCCTACAGCAAAACGCATTTTTGCTACAGCAAAGATGACCTGTTCAAATTTTCTTTTCAGATTTAATTTCTTCAATTTAGGCTCCAAAATTCTCTTCTTTGGGCCCCTAAATTGGGCCTCCCTATATGAATAAAATTCAAAATAAATGATAGAATTAGTCCACTAACTTCTAATATATTTCCAAGCCCATTTTCACACACATTCATCTACTTACTCATATTTTTGCTAACAAAATTTCAATAAATGACTTCCAATTACATTAAAAATACTAATATATTCAATAAAATATTGAAAGTCATCAAACCCCCATACTTGAATGTTTGCTTGTCCTCAAGTAAAAGAAAATAACTATACAAAAATGGCAAAAGAAAATGTGAATATTTCAATGTCAAATACAATTCAAACTTTCAAGAACTCAATTTAATTATAAATCTTTCCTGCCTTCCAAAAATAATAGTAGCAAGGCAGTTAATTAAGCAAAGATAAATTTCAATAGATTATCCCTCACCAGTCAAATATTTACACTCTACGCTCAAGGTGTTTAAGGGTTGTATTTCACTCAATTTCACCTATTATAACCCATCTACCATAGGCTTGTTTCTTACCTTAATCTCTACTAAATTATGCCATTGCACACACAAATCAAAAGAACTTTTGAAAGGTTGTAATGTTCTAGGTAGGATAATGAAATGAAATTATTCAATGAGTTAAAATTGCATACTCTAATTAGTGCTAAGCATATGAAATGAAGATAACAAAAATTGAAGGATAAACCACAACTATTTACAAGAGGTATCAATGAAGATAACAATTCCTTTTTATCACTTGATTTTTTTTCATCATTTTTTTAAACTGTCCATATTCTTTTCTCTTCTTTCTTCATCTTCTTTTCTTTTCTTTTCTTTTTCTTTTTTCTTTTGAACCACTTATTAAACCCCAACTAAATTCTAAGTCTGTCATTTTCTTTTATGGATGTAATACTTAGCACTAACCAAAGTAGTGAATGGGAATAAAAATAGATGAAAAGTGGGTAAATCTTAGCAAAAGGGCAAATGATGATTTTTTTTTTTTTAAATAAGGCCAAGGCTCAAATGGGTGAAACAAAGGATTTATGTGAAAAAGGGATGGATAATTGGCTATACTAGCTAAAAGAAATGAATGCCTAAATCATTTTTGTGTATGCAAATGGCTATTATAAGTCTCAACAAAGATTTAAAACAAGTTCTAGAGATGGAATCATAATAAATGTAATCTCTCTTAAAGGAAATGAACATTTAGGCTCAAAATTCTTACAAGCTTTTTGGACAAACTATTGTCAATTATCCAAACTTAATCCATTGCCTATTTACTAAAATTCTAGGAAGGTAGAACCGAATTTTAATCAAATTTAATTCTCTCAAGTTCAAGCCAATCCAACCTTAGCCACATTCACCAAAAAGACATTAAAACTGACTAAAAAATGTTTATGAGATTTTCAAAATTTTCAAAAATTTTTTTATCATTTTTTTAGACTATGTACAAATATATACAACCAATTCCTAAAGCAAAACAAACTCAAGGACAAGTAAAATAACAAATATAAAAGCAAGTATGCCCTCCCCCATGCTTGAATTAAACATTGTCCCTAATGTTTAAAGACAAAAAACAAACAAGAAGAGAGAGGGACACTGAAACTCCCCTGACCAACAGACGTGGCGAGTTAACAAACAGAAAGACTTTGATAGAAGGATGAGAGTGACATATCCTCAAGATAATAGGTGCCTACTAATCACATCAAATAGATAAGTGGATAAGTTGGAAATAAAGAAGTTACTTACAGACTATCGAGTAAAGGGTTATCAAACATCAGTTACAAACTAAAATAGTAAATGAAATAGTCACAAAAAATAGGAAAATAACTAAAAAAAACTAAAAGCAAAAGAAATAAAGATACTAAACAAAATGACACAAAACAAGCAGAGTGGAAGCTTAATTCTGTGGTGGGTTCAGCTTGAGAGGGATCCATGGATGGAATAGGAGAAGGTGCCACAGATGAGCCAGGCATGTCATGACCAAGTATGTGTAAATGCTGCATGATGAGGCATAAATGCTCTTCCAACCTCTTGATGACATCTACTAATGACTCCAATTGTTACTTAGCCCACATATTAAAAGGAGGACAACGAACAGGTGTAGGCTGATTGACTTCTTCCCCTTGTTCTACCAGAGACTCCTCTACCTAAGATGACTTGGCATGCATTTTGTGGTACTTGATAGGCTGACGAGGTTGCTATTATTCCTCATCATCAGTAATGGGAACCTTAGCGGCCAGAAGCAACTTAGTAATCAAATGAGGGAAGGCAAGTGCTCTCTTAGTCTTGACATTGATACACCGCTTTATAGAGTCATAGACAATAGCAGCTAGATGAAATAATTTTCTCTTCATAATGCAATAGATGAGAAAAGAATGATCCTTGTTCATTTTTGATGCATTTGATGTGGGCATGACATTGTGAGCCACAAAATGAAACCAAAATGTGCTTTGCCTTGTAAGTGTACCCCTCAATAGCCCTTTTTGATAAAAACTAACAAAGTCAAAACATAAACACTTGGCCACTGCATCCCAATCAGGTGTGAAGGTGTTTATCTTTTATTGGCGATAAAGACAGTCAATAGTGAAAGGGAAGCCATAATAATTCTGAATAACCTTAGCATTAATTACCACTTACTTGTCATGCACTCAGTAAGTGTCATTGCAGTAATAAAATGCATTCGTATTCCCTAACTAGAGCAGGGATATAAGATTGGAATTTTTCATTTGTTAAATACACTATCCATCCCCTTCGGCCAGTGTTTGAAAGGCAATTTTGGTGCATAAAATTGCACAAGAACAATCAAAAATAAAATTCTTGTATCCCACTAAAGAGATAAATCTATCTTGGCATGTGTGATTCATGAATTTTTCATTGTTAGATGGTTGCTTTGGCTTCTTAGCAGCTTTTTGAGAAGAAGAAGAGGGAGCAGTCTTGCATTTAGCTATACTCTTGTGACCCATTGCTAAAACATAAACACAAGACAAGCCACCATAAGTCACAATAAACAAACCATCACAAAAGTAATCACATGCCAAAAATTAAGTAAAGATAACAAATGGAAACAAGAGCCATGCCAACTTGTGAAAGTGGACAAGTCAAAATAAAGGCCCCACTCAAATAATGAGAACATGTCATCCATTAGTAGACAACAAAGTAAGAATAATCAACTTTCAACATAAGCAAACAAAAAAAAGTCAAATTTTAAGGTTCAGTGCCAAAAGTTAGTAAAGTCAAAGGATATTTAACTAAACCATTGTAACCTCAATAGTACAAACAAAGTGGTCCTTACTTTGAAATTTCAACTTGTCAACTAAGGTAAATAACCATTATATTATTCAAAAAGCTAAAACAATATGTACAATATTCAAAGCACCTATCCATGAAAAATAGATAACACTGCTCACAGCTAAATTTCACATTGAGATATGAATGGGTCCATACAATGCACAACAAATATTCAATTCAAAGTTCAGAGCATAAATTCAGCAGAACCAATTTCATACCACCAACACTCATTGTAACTCTCACAAGTAATTCAAAGCATATAAGCTAACAATAAACAAGGAAGCATCTAAAATTTTGGTTATAATTAGTCTGCTCGAAACATAGGATAGAGGTCAATCAATAACCTTTTTAACTCATACAAAACAGAAAACTCACAACCCTCATCATAGATCAAAAAAATAAACAATGTGCTGTGAACTGTGAAAGTGAGATTCAGGGAATGCAAAATAGGGCTAGCTAAAATGTGTGTGTTGTGGCTAATTGAGAAAAGTGTGAAGTCTGGAATGACAAGGCTACAGCTAAGCTTGTTGCAGCTAAGTGAGGGGAGTTTCTTGTAGTTTTTAATGGGACAGGACAACGGTGGAAGATAGACAAGCACAGTGGTTAATGAGGCTGGAGATTTAAAGCTCTACAATGCCTGGTGGTGACAGCTAACGATGGACGAGCAGGTAGAAGTGAAGATGGTGAATCACGCCGAAGTTAGAAGCTTTACACATAAAAGTGGATGAGAAGCAAAGATTCATTAGATAAGGAAGGAGAAAGAGTGGCAGTCAAAGATGAGAGAAAGTGAAAAGAGAAGGAAAAAAATGATTAAGGCAAAAGTGTAAAGGGTAAAACTATAAAAAAATTATTTATTTAAATTTATATAAAAAAAGAAAATGCATTTTTTTAAGTGCAAATAAAGTAAAATAATCAGTAAAATATATGAATATATAAATATATTTTTTTGAATTTTTTAGTAAAATAAAAATAATAACTAAAATGATATATATATATATATAATTTTTTAAAAAAAATTTTAAAATATTTTTTATTATTTTATAGTAATAAAATAATATTTAAGAAAAAAAAATTTTAACTTTTTTTAAGGTAAAAAATATTCACAAATTTATTCTTATTAAATTAAAAAAAATTAACTGAACCAAAAATTTTGCTCTAATGAAGCAAAATTTCGCTCCAGCTAAGATGCTCCTTATAAGTTGGTTAAGCATTTCACAGAATAGTCTTTCACTCCAGCAAAACAAAGTTTCACTTTAATGAAGGTGCTCTCTGTAAGTTGGTTAAGCATTTTACGTAATAGTCTTTCACTCCAACAAAACAAAGTTTCGCTCCAGCAAAGGTGCTCTCTGTAATTTTTAATGAAAAGTCACATAGGCATCTACTGTTAGAGCAAAATGAGGTTTTGCTACAGTGAAGGTGCTCTCTAAAATTTTTGATGAAAACATAGAGAGACCCTTTGCTGGGGCAAAATCCTCTTTTGCTGAGGTGAATAAAACAAAGAACAAAAATACTCAAAATCTAAAAGAAATACGCAAATGAAGCAAAAACTCATAAAGAAAATAGCCTAAACATCTCCCAATTAACACAATCATCATATCAAACCTGCTTCCACACCTCCTAACATTTAATTAAAAACTTTCAATCTAAAATTTCATCAACACAAGCTCTTGATCCTATATAAAGAAGACATATAAATATCATCAATTAAGCATAAGGATAGAATACTCCCCTAAAATATTATTGGCCCATTCTTTGATTCCAAGACTTGGCTTTGAGCTTCCAAATTCTTCAAGAACTTTGCAATCCTACAAACACACCAAAATAAAAGAAGTACAAACCAAAGATAAAGAAAACAAACATACCAAAACCACAAGTAAAGAGAGAATAAACTTGGGTTGCCTCCCAAAAAGCGCTTAGTTTATAGTCTTCAGCTAGACTCTCTCAGATCATCAAGGTGGATCAACCAAGTAGACAACAGACTTCAATCGCTCTAGGTCACCTCCCCAATAATGCTTGAGTCTTTGTCTATTAACTTTGAAAGATTTACCCGTTCTTTCATCAAGAACCTCAATTAATCCATATAGTGCTATAGAAAGCACTTTAAAAGGGTTAGACCATTGAGATTTTAGCTTCCCAAGAAACAACCTTAGTTTAGAATTAAAAAGAAGAACTAGTTGTATTGGCTCAAAAGTTCAATGCAAGATATGTTGTTCATGCCATCGCTTAGTCCTCTCTTTATATAACTTCGCACTTTTAAAAGCATGGTATCTAAACTCTTCTAACTGATTCAATTGCAAAATCCTTGATGCACTAGCTTGCTTAAAATCCATATTTAGTTGTTTAATTGCCTACCAAGCTTTATGTTCCAACTCAAGAGGCAAGTGGCAAGCTTTACCAAATACCAAGCGATAAGGGGACATCCTAATTGGAGTTCGGAAAGTACTACGATATGCCCAAAGAGTGTCATCTAACTTGTCTGACCAATCTTTTCTAGTAGGTCCCACTGTCTTCTCAAGTATTCACTTGATCTCTCTATTGGTTAGCTCACAAAGGCCATTAGTTTGTGGATGATAAGCAAGAGACATCCGTTGCTAAACTCCATATTTTGATAAAAGAGCTTTGAATTGCTTGTTGTTTAAATGAGTTCCCTCATCAATGATAATAGCTCTAGGAGTGCCAAACATTGTAAAGATGTTCTTCTTCAAGAACTGGATCACCGTATTGCCATCATTGGATTGACAAGCCATAGCTTCCACCCACTTGCTTACATACTCCACAACAACAAGTATGTACTGATTGCCTTTTGAAGAAGGAAATGGTCCCATGAAATCCATCTCCTATACATCAAACAATTCCACTTCTAAAATTCCAGATTGAGGCAACTCATATCTGCTTGAAATATTACTTGTCCTTGGACATCTATCATACTTGGTAACAAAATGGTGAGCATCTTCAAATAAAGAAGGCTAATAAAATCCAAATTCAAGAACTTTAGATGGGGTCCTTTGCCCCATAATGCCCTCCATATACAGATGCATGATAGGCATATAAAATGGCTTCTTATTCTATTTCAAGAACACATTTTCTAATGATCAAATCAGCACATCTTTTAAACAAAAATCGTTCATCCCAAATATAAAAGTCAATATTATGCAAAAATTTCTTCTTTTGAAAAGGCTTCAAATCAAAAGGTAACACTCTACACACAAGATAATTCACAATATCCACATACTATGTTAAATCACAAGTACCAATAACAAATAATTCCTCATTAGGAAAATTTTCAAAAATCAACAAGACATCATCATAATCAGAAACATGAACAAGTCTAGACAAATGATTAATAACCTGATTTTCACTTCTTTTCCTATCAACAATTTTCACATCAAATTCTTGCAACAACAAAACCCATCTAATGAGATTAGGTTTAGATTCTTTCTTATTCAATAAATATTTAATAGTAGCATGATTAGTATGAACTATAACCTTAGCACCCATCAGATAGACTCTAAACTGTTCAAAAGCAAAAACAATAGCAAGCATTTATTTTTCAGTAGTTGAGTAATTTACCTGAGCGCTAGCTAAAGTCTTGCTTGCATAGTAGATAGGATAAAAAATATTTTTGTGCCTTTGTCCAAGCACCGCTCAATAGCAAAATTACTTGCATCATATATGACCTCAAAAGGAAGTAACCAATTAGGAGCAACAATGATAAGGGTAGATGTTAATCTACTCTTGAACTCTTCAAAGGCCTTTGTACACTCTTTATTAAAATTGAAAGAAGTGTCTTTTTCAAGGAGTTGAGATAAAGGCTTTGAAATCTTGGAGAAGTCCTTAATAAATCGATAATAAAAACCAGCATGCCCTAAGAAACTTCTCACAGCATTTACATTAGTGGGCAGTGGCAACTACTCAATAATTAAAGTCTTAGCCCGATTAACCTTAAGAGCCTTCATGGAGACTTTGTGACCCAGAACAATGCCTTCAGTTACCATAAAATGGCATTTTTTTTAATTAAGCACAAGATTAGTCTCCTCACATCTTTTCAAGACTTTAGCCAAGTTGGACAAGCAATGTTCAAATAATTCTTCAAAAATAGAAAAATCATCTATAAATATCTCCATAATCTCTTCAATCATATCAAAAAAGATGCCTATCATGCACCTTTGGAAAGTGGTAGGTGCATTGTAAAGACTGAATGGCATCCTTCTAAATGCAAAAGTGCCATAAGGACAAGAAAAAGTCATTTTCTCTTAGTCCTCAGGAGCTATAGCAATCTGATTGTAGCCTGAATAACCATCCAAGAAGCAAAAGAACTCCTTACCAGCCAATCTATCTAGCATTGGTCAATGAAAGGAAGAGAAAAGTGATCCTTTCTTGTGGCATCCTTTAACTTTCTATAATCCATACAAATGCACCATCCAGTGACTGTTCAGGTTGAAATTAACTCATTTTGTTTATTGCTAACCACTGTCATTCCTCCTTTCTTAGGAACACATTGTACTGGGCTAACCCATGCACTATCAGAAATGGGATAGATTATCCTAGTATCTAACCACTTGAGTATTTCCTTTTTGACCACTTCTTTCATCACAGGGTTTACTCTTCTCTAATTTTGAACAAACTTCTTATGATCTTCCTCTAACAAAATCTTGTGCATCATAATAGATGGACTTATACCTTTGATTTCTGCAATTGTGCACCCTAAAGCCTGCTTGTGATCTTAAATAACCCTTAGTAATCTCTCTTTTGATCATTAGATAAAGCAAAATAGATAATAATAGGCAATGTCTCATATTCACCCAAATAAGCATAAGTGAGGTGAGGCAATGGCTTAAGCTCCAGTATTGGTGCTTGCTCAATTAAGTGTTTTAGGGATGTAGCTTGTCTAGATTCTAGCTCTAAGGATTCAAATACCCTTTTAGAATTGAGATAGTGAGGAGATGCTTGAAGAAGCTTCTTACATTCAACAATATCATCATTTTCAACCACATCATTTCCTAATAATATAGCATGTAGTGAGTCTTTCACATCAAGAGTCTAAAGTCTCTCGAACTACCTCATCTAGAATATTCATTCTAGAACAAATTTCAAATTCCCAAGGATACTTCATTGCTTTGTGCATGTTAAAGCTAACTTTTTCATTATTCACTCTAAGTTTGATCTCTCCTCTCTCAACATCAATGAGAGCTCGTGCTGTAGCTAAAAATAGTCTGCCCACAATGAGTGGGAGATCTCTATCTTCATCACAATCCAAGACAATGAAATCGATAGGGAAAATAAATTTATCAACCTTGACCAAAACATCCTCAATTTTACCTTTAGGAAAAGCCAAACTTTTATCGGCTAATTAACGAGTTACTGAAGTAGGACTAGTTCTACCAAGTTGCAATTGTTTAAACACAGAAAGTAGCATCAAATTAATACTTGAGCCTAAATCACATAATGCCCCACCTTAAAATTTGTCTCCAATCACATAAGGAATTGAGAAGCTACTTGGATCATGGCATTTGGGAGGTAGCTTGTTCAAGAGAATGGCATTACACTCTTTAGTAAGCATAGCCATTTCACACTCACTCAATCTTTACTTCTTACTCAATATCTCTTTCAATAATTTAGCATATTAAGGCATTTGTTCTAAAGCTTCAATGAGAGGAATGTTAATGTGCAATTACTTGAAAATTCTCAAGAATTTCTTGTATTGCTCCTCTGATACCTTCTTTTGAAATCTTTAAGGGAATGGTAAGGGTGGCACCCAAGTAAGATGATCACTAGTCAATCCCTCTTTCTTAGATATTGTCACAACCTCTTTTAAAGACTCCTTCTCAATGTCATCTTTAACAATCACAATTTTAGCTTTAGGAGGCGTAGAAGATACCTCTTGCTCAGTTTGATTAACTTCTAGCTTAGGTGTAGACTTAGGTATAGGAGAGGAAATTTTAAATAATTGCTTTCCACTCCTTAAGGTAATTGCCTTGCACTCCTCATTTCCTTCTCTATGAGGAGTAGTCTCCGTATTGCTTAGCAATCCTCCTTTATAAAGTACAGTCACAACAGTTGCAATTTGCCCAATTTGAACCTTAAGATTCTTAAGGGATGAATTAACTCTTGTATTAATGGCCACTTGTTCTTAATTGCTGTTAATCTGAGAACTCATCAAGTTAGCCATCATATCTTCTAAATAAACTTTTGGCTCTTGAATAGGAATAGATCGCTTTTCAACTTAAGGAAAGCTCAGAGGAATGATTGGCTTTGCACCAAAAGATGAAGCTTGATTAAGGGTTACGCTATTTCTCTAAGAAAAGTTAGGATTCTGACACCACCCAGGATTGTAAGTGTTTGAAAATAAGTTGACTTGATTATTACCATAATAATTCCCAGCATAATTTACCGTCTCAATTTGTTGAGATAGATGGCACTAGTCAGTTGCATATGCATCTCTACAATAATCACATTGAGCGTATATGGCATGAGCTCCTATAGGCCCACCATTGTTTTAATTAACACGTGCTTCTAGACAGTCAAATCTTTTACTCAGAGTCTGAAGCATAGCTACCACTTGTGAAGATGAAGAGTCATCATCAATTCTTTCTAGAGGTCTCTCAAGTCTTCTGTCATTGTTGTTCTGAATGTAATTAGCAACAAGATCATCTAAACAATTCCAGAGATAATTCATCAGTTGCTTTGTAATCCTACCATTAATGACTGAATTCATTTCAGATTTGGATTCTAATGTCAACCAGCTATTAAGGACTTGAATCAAAACCCATTTCTCTTAATTATGCCCTGGACTCTACTTTAACAATTACTTGAACCTTTTCCAAGCTTCATATAAATATTCACCAAACTGTTGATTAAAATTAAGAATGTTGACTATAGAATCAACCATCTTGTTATGTGGGAAAAATCTAGATCTGAACTTGCTTTCCATTTCTTCCCATGATGAGACACTGCCTTTATCCAAATTATTGAGCCAATCCTTAGCTTTTCCTTGTAAAGTGTAAGGGAAGAGTCGAAGATGAATGATATCTTGAGGAACTCCATTTTGCTTGAATGAGTCACAAATGTCAATGAAGTTAACCAAGTGTCTATTAGCATTCTCATCTTGATTTCCCGTAAATTGCCCATTCATCTCAATCATCTTAAGCATAATTTGTTTAATCTCAAAGTTATTAGCTTGAAAGTCAGGCACTTTAATCCCAAACTGGTACCCTCTAGCTTGTCTACCTAAGAAATTAGTGACACATAGCCTGTCATTCTCATCCTTAGCCATCTCTTTCTTTTGTAACCTTTTCACCAATTAGAGGCTGAGCGTGAAGTGAATTAGCTTCCAAGATTTCTTTAAGACTCCTTGTTCTCATAGGTGTCTTTTTTTGACTTAGCCCTCGTGGCATGCAAAATAGTCCTGCAAGAACAAGAAAAGATCAAGGATTGAATTGAACAAAATAAAAGAAAACAAAATAAATGCCTAAGCGAAAACTACTCAGGGTCTTCTAATGCTAATAACCAATTGCCTAGATTCCCGGCGATGGCGCTAAAAACTTGGTGCACAAAAAATGTTTCACCGCAAGTGTATGGGTCAAAGTATAATATAATAGTGCGTCAAGGTTGATCCCACAAGGAATCAAGCATAATAGCAATTAGCTAATAAAGTTTTCATTTTTGTTCATGTTAAACAAACCAATTAGAAGTGATTGATTAAGCAAAATTAAAAAGTTAAATGAATAAAATGCAATGAGATTCCCAATCCAACAATCACAAATGTCCAATACAACCTAGAGTCACTAATCCCTTGCTAGCTTCATAGATCTTGCTTTTCACCCAATTAATTAATTTTAATGCTAATTTTGTTAATCTAGAGCATTAATGGCTATAAGGGTCTTTCGAACCTCAAATAACCCTCTTCAAATTAATTATGTTATTTTAATAAAATTATCTAAGAGGCAACTTTAATTCCAACTCACTCTAATTTGATTATTTGAGACAATTAGGTATATTTCTATCCTAATTACAAATTAGATCATAGTCTAATCTCATATTACTTAATCTAAAGGTCTAAATGAGATTCTCCTTTGTCAAGGAAAAACTCCAACAGCCAAATTCATATTTAATGATGGCCAAACATTAAATAGACAAATTAATGCAAGATTGAGCAACCAAAATTAACATTAAGCATAACCAATGGGTAAAAACAAGCTCTAATCCATTAACAAGTTCATAGTTACTCTAGGTCTAATGCGTTCAACCACTAACAACCATTAAAACAGCATGAAGCAACAATATTCAGCAAAAGATACATCAAAATGTAGGGAAAAGGGAGAAGAAAGCTTAAGAAGGATGATTTCTATCATAAATCACAAGACCTAAGTGTTCCCCAAGCTTTTCCACTCTTTATCTACCTTAGAGTGCTCCCTAGACGTCCAGCTGATGGTTGAAGATGAACTAGAACTTATATGAGGTGCCCTAAGTCTTGAAAATTCGCTGAGAGTCAAAACTATGCATTTTACTAAAATCGCGCTTCACTGCAATATAACGCATTTTTGCTACAGCGAATATGACCTATTCAGATTTTCTTTTCAGATTTAATTTCTTTGACTTGGGCTCCGAAATTCTCTTCTTTGGGCCCTAAATTGGGCCTCCCTACATGAATAAAATCCAAAATAAATGATAAATTGATCCACTAACTTCTAACATATTTTCAAGCCCATTTTCACACACATTCATCTAAATCATATTTTTGCTAACAAAATTTCAATAAATGACTTCCAATTACATTAAAAATACTAATAAATTCAATAAAATATTGGAAGTCATCACAACTATGAATGAATAAAGCTTGTCAGTGAGAAATTTTGCATTATATAATGTATAATTTTATCGCAATTTTGTTTCACAAGGGTTGATCATACTTCTAGATAGGAATTTTGAACTCATTATGTCACGCCCTAAAAATAGAGAGTGACTGGCATGGGTGTGAACCACTCATACATTCCCATAAGCCTCAGAATAAACATTTATTCCATTTTACAAAAGAAAAGACAAAAATTAATCAAATTACATGGGAGTTAAAATAATTCCTTTAAACTCATTATCATAAGAAAGTGTCGATATTTTTGTAAAAATTTCGATAGAACCTCCTCTGTAACTAAGATCTCCCGAAAATTCTACAACATAAATTTTTATAGATAACAGTATAAATCAGAAGCTTAGCTCCTTCTAGCTAGTAACCAATATACAAACCAAAATAAAGTCTATCAACAATCTATGTGGAGCATCTACTCTTTCTTTTAAATCAAAAAGACATACAAATTATATATTTATATTAAAAACAACTATACCAACCAAAAGTTTCCACCCAATGTAGCTATTTTGCCCTTTAGAGGTTGATGGTCAGATCGACGTTAGCTAACAAATCTGAGGCCAGAAATAAACTTTTCCACTGAATAGCATTCCCATAGTAAAATCCTTAAAATTTAAATTAACAAACTCTAATAATGGTATCAACTAATTCAAGTAATTCCACAAAAATTTATAAGCCTGTAAGTCATAACATAATTGTAAACTAAGAGTAAATTAAAAACAATTTATGTTATCATGCTTAAAGAAAACAATCTACTCACATATAACCCAAAGTAATAAAAATTGCTAGCCAAAATCATGTAAATTTTTAAAAAAAAACACATTTTAATCAACGTTTAAAATTTTAAGAACTCAACATAATAGGTTACAAACGTGGATACACAGTCCATGAGGATAAATAACTAAACACAGCTTATGCCACAAAAACAAATGTGGACACACTAATTCATAAGGATAAATAACCAAACGCAGCTGAAGCTACAAAACAAACGTGGACACACAGTTCACGAGGGTAAATAACTAAATGCGGCTCAGCCACAAAATCAAATGTGGGTATAAAGCCCACGAATACCAAATGTGAAAATAAAACTCACGAAACAAACTAGCTAGTGTTTAACCACAGCATGCTACGAGCTAACGGAACTGCCTTTAGCAGCAGTGTTCTATTTCAAGTTCTCTTAAAATCATGCTTCAAACATGCAAGAAAAACAATTATCATTAAAATAAATTATCATTCTTACTGCCAAACTCGCATGAATTGTTTCAAATCTTAACATTTGTCAAAATCATAAACTTGCATTAACTAAGTATCCAATAAATTTTAAAGTTTAACAACCATACAAGAATGCTTTCATCAATCTTGGAAATATATTTTCAAGAATTAATAAATGCACATATCATAACTCATTTGTCCTTCATTGATATTTCATAATTTTCAAAATTAATATAATTCATAAGAATAAAATATTTCAGAAAAAGGCTATTAAAAATAAAAATAAATTAAATGGAATGCTATTCACTTACTTTTTAAAGTTTCAAATTCTCAAAATGTTCTTTCCTCAATCTCCATCAGGATCCTCTTCTTTTGCACGTCCTATAAGGATATTATTAAATAAAATTTAATAAATCATCTTTAATTACAAAGACTTCCTTCTACTTCGCATATATCAACTATTATCATTTTAAATTCGTCATCAAAATTCATGCTTTAAATTTTTTTTTTCAAACATTTCAGTAGGCATCTCCATGAAGTCAATATTCAAAGTAATATATCAAGACTATCCTCTTTCAATCTTTCCTTAATAAGTTCTTTAACATGAATCAATCCAACCAAGATATATTTAATTAACTCCCAAATTCTATGCCACTCACATACATACATACATACATATATATATATATATATATATATTATTATCAGGCTTCTTTAAAATAGTTTCCTACCTCAAAATTTCTAGCTTAATTTAAATTTTTTTTACTCATCTTCTTGACACACGTACGGGCAATAGCAAAACAAAGCAAGAAAAATGTTGTAACTTCACGCATATGGCAGCAATAGCATACATTTTCTCTCACACGTATAACATGCTAATAAATAGGAGGTCCAAATTCCCTCACCTCAACTTAGCTAGCTTGAACAGTAGTGAATCGAGAGAAAGAAGAAATGAATGTGCTCTTGAACGTTAAACATGGGAGATATAACCTGAACGTTATCACTATACCCAATAACAAAAGAAGACTGATTCAGTCACACCAACACGAGCTCACATTAACAGCCTTCTAACACTCAATACTTTGTGACTCCTCAGCCCAGAACAACATGGACAGACAGCACGTAAAGATGACACAGAAACAGGGAGCATAGACCATTAAAACAGAGCACAAAGCTCATAGTTGAGCTGGGAAAGGAAAGACTCGTGAGAAAAACCTTCTAGCTTCAACAATCGGGTCCTTTATTCCATCTACAACTCAAACGTGAATGATGCAGGGAAAGCAACAGATCGAGAAGGAAAAAAAATAGAGTCTCCACGCATGGAGGAGCGTCTGAATGTCACTGAGTAGTGGGAGCCTTCCCGATCATTGGTGATAGCCAGGAGTAAAGAGGGGAGAGATGGTTGGTTATGGTAGAAGGTTAGAGAGCAATATTGAACACTCTCAAACTTTTTCTCTCTCTATGTATGCACCTATTGGATAAGGAAGAAATAAAAGAGAATTTATCACATGAGGAAGAGGGCATTATGGTAATTTCATATAAGCTAGAACCAAAAAAAAATAAAATTGCTCCTTGTGCTCTGGAGATTTCGAACTTAAGACCTTTTACATATAGGCTTATATAATAACCACTACACCAAGTCTTCTTCTTGCTACACATGTTCTCAAAATTAATATTATTACTATTAAAACACCAACTTATATATCCTTATTAGTATTATATTTGTTTATTTATTTATTTATCTATATATATATATATATATATTTTTGGGCTATTACACATTATGAAAAGCTACTCTCAAACAGTACCCAAAAGAGGAATTTTTTAACTCAGATAAAATTAGTTGTTTTTCATCTTGCAAATTTTTTGCTATGCTAGAGTTCAGATTAGGATAAATAAGAGAGGTCATATTCAAAGTTGAAGTGTATCCATTTAAGGAAGAGGGGAGAGAGAAAGCAATTTTCATAAGTTCACTAGGTAGTTTGATAAATTTGCATTTGTAGATTTGTTAACCATTTGATCAAGTTGAAATTTGGCCAGCTAGTTTGTAACTACTATTTAATCACTTACAATAATTGGATCGTCAATATGTTGCTTAGTGTGAGAGTTACTTAATTCTAGTTACACTATGTAACATCCTAAGTTTCTTCATTAGTAATTATCATTATTTTCAAGGATAATATAGTTAATTTAGATAAATTGTTGATTTGGCAAGGTTTATAGGAGACTAAGATGGTTTTTGGATCTTTGAATAGCCTTAGAAGAGGGCTAGGTTGATGTTTAAGCAGGCCATGGCACGGAAGGAAGTTTAAAATTTTATGGGATTTTCTGTGCCATGCATTGTGGCAGGCTTGTCAACGTGCCGTGACACATGTGCAAAATCTTCATTTATTAGATCATGAATCATACTCGAAAAACAAAAGACAGAAAGAAGGAACTCGAGAGCATTGACGAAAAGAGCATGTGGTCTGCTAGGACACAATCCTTAAGCTATTTTGGAGACATTTGGAGCTTGAATCACCATTAGGTAAGTTGCACATTCCCTCTTCTCCTTCTTTTATGTGAAAATTTAGATTGGTAGGGCAATGGGGGCTTTAACTTTCATTTCCTTGGGTTTAGACCAAACCTATTAATTTATTTAAGGTCTTGGGGAGTTAAATCAAGCTTCTAATCTTAAATTTATGAGTTTTGTGGTGATTGGAAATTTATGGTAAGGGTTTGGACGAACCCTAAGTATAATTTGAAGATTTTGAGATAATATGGGACATTGGTTAGCGAATTTAGTGTGTTTGGATGTTTAATAGGATGGTTAGAGTTTTTAGGAATGGTTGATATTGTTAGAAAAGAAATTTAAGTATTTTAGACATTTAGAACCTAGAGAGTTCGGAGTTATTTGGAGTGATAATTGATGATTGTCACTTGATTGTGAGTGTTGCTTGAGCTATATTGTGCGTATAGAACATGTGGAGCTAACGTTGAACTACGGTAAACTTTTGGTGTGTGACAAATGGTTG
Organism: Prosopis cineraria; assembly: GCF_029017545.1. NCBI lineage: Eukaryota > Viridiplantae > Streptophyta > Magnoliopsida > Fabales > Fabaceae > Prosopis > Prosopis cineraria. The sequence continues at coordinate 22,335,028 of NW_026555339.1, read as the reverse complement.
AGGTAACGGAATAATTAATTTACACTGATTGATTATATTGTCTAACTGTTTGTGAGTAAATATGTTGATTTGAACTTGAGATTTGATAATCTTGCATATTGCAAAATGTGGTTTTTGTGCATGAAAAATCTATTTGCAAATTATGAAGTATGATGAAAACTATATATGAATGAGTTAAGAAATTTGTAATGTATATATGATATACATGTTGAGTATGGACATGATCATGTTAGGAGGTGGGAGTTCACCTATAGGAAGGAGTAGTGAAAGTCCATATGACATGTATCTCCTTTGTGTCTAGTAAGGCATGGTGTTAGAGGTTTTATCCTTAGTATCCATGCGAGATACGGCGTTAGAGAGTAATGCTCCTTAGCATAAATGATGTAGTTTGGAGTAACAACACCCCGATTTATATGCAATAGGGGGAAACTATAGTCTGAAAGTGGGATAGGACATCTTTGGCTGGGTGATCCTACCACTGAAGGTGAGCTCGGATCATTATAAATGTGCACTTAGTCCAAAAGCCTATGGTTTCGGTCAGGGTGATATGGAGGCTTGAATGGTAGAATGATCATGCTAGTGGTAAAAGATTTGTACTGATAAAAAGAGTATGTGGTGATATGCTAAATGTGTATTTTAGAAGTTTCATAGTTTTACTCTCTTATAGTTGTACATGTTAATTATTAATAGTGAATTATTTTGTTACTGATATGTTTATCTCACCCCACGGTTATATTTTATAAGTGAGGGCTCTAGTAGGAGAAAGGGGAAGGAAGGGCCAATTGAAGAGTGAAGAGCGTTATAGTATAGCTCTTCCTTTTCTCTTTTTGGTTTTGCAATGAATATTGCCATTATATATTGCCAAATTAGGAACATGACATTATTTTAGATATCACTTGTATTAATTTGTTATAAGTATGCATATCTTGGCTCAAGGATGATGTGTGGATTATGTGTATGTTGGGACAAGTTACAATTACAAGTGATAAATTTGAAGTAAATTATGTACCTAAAATAACCAAGTTGATGTGTGTGCTAAATACAATTCACCCCTTTGTGTTATTGTCAAATGGGAGTTTGGTGGTCATTTTAAGCATAATTGCTTAATTATGTGATGTGAATGAATTGTCGTGTTGTTGTGGTCCCGTTAAGGTGGTCAAGGTGTCTCTGGGGCTAATGGCATTTGGTATTGTGAGTTGGACACCATTGTGTGCATTTTGAGGTGAAAACAAATCATTTTGGGTTCGAGTGTCCATCTTTTAAATGGATGACTATTTAAGTGTAAAACTAGTACCATTAGTTAGAGGGCTCAAAAAGCTTCGTGTGGACACTTAAATTGCCCAAATTGGACGTCGAATGGCAAAATTACGCGCTTTAGAAGTTTGGAGGGATGTCATGACAGCAATCTACTGTCATGACAATGATTACGCGCCGCGATGCAAGAGGCCTTTGAGGGACTTGTCCCTCTGTGCCATCTGTCACAGCAGGCGCGGCTTGTGCCACAACGAATGGAGCAGAATTTATAGAAGAATGGCATTTTTAGTGAAATTTTGACATGGTTTGTTGCCCATACTTTCATAATTGTTCTAAATTAATTTTTAACTATGGTTTGAGCTCAAACGATATTTTTAAAAAGGGTCTCTTAGAATCTCAATGATTTAAACTAATTATCTTTAAACCCTTAAGTTGTGTTAGCTTCTTCAAAGGATTTTATTTAATCCTAGTTATCACTACGATGACGTGTGAGTGTTGTTTTGGTAATGTTAAAACAAACATTACACACTATAATCTCTAGTTTGAGTGTTTTTCTTGCTTCTCATTCTCTTCTTTTGTAAGCTTGTTGCTTTGGTGCCTTAGCTAGTTATTTGTACTTATTTGTGCATTTAATTGAAACTCTCTTGCACCTTGTTTTGATTATGGTGGAGTTACTTTTCATTGGTCTTAAGGACCTATGGTTTTTACCCTTGCATTAAAGGGTTTTCTACATTAATAAATTCTCATGTCTCTTGTTGAATTGTGTTCTATTTATTTTATGCCATATATCTGTTTAATTGCTCCTTTGAGATTCTAGCAAGTGATGGGACCTCATTTCCATTTCATATAAATCATGGGGTTGTGCTTTTCTCATCACTTCCCTTCCTTCATTTTTTCCAAGAGGGGTGTTCTATGCGTGAGAGATGAAAGTGAATCTCAACTCTCAATGCATACCGCAAACAGGAGTAGGAACAAGAACAGGTAGGTCCAAATTGGTTTTGAAGGGCAATGTGTGTGACATCCTAATTTTTAATTTAAGAATTTTGTAGAGGAATTGCATTTATTCAAGGTCATTTGAGGTTAATTAAATGTTTAAGCAATGGATGAAGATTCAAACTGGGCATAGGATCATGAATAAGGGTTGTTTGGGGTCCGAAATTAGTATTAAGCCAGATTGAGCTCAATATAATGGGTTTAAGTGAGGGTTTGTATTTATGTGTCATGTATCATGGCACATAATGCAAAAAGCTTAAACCTTGATATTAAAAAAAAATTAAGGCTTTAAGCTTTTCTACTAGAGTAAATTATCATTATTATTAGTTCATCTCTTTTCTATCATGGTAGAAGTTCCTTGTTGGCTTTCAAAATTATAAATTAAATTCTTTTAACTGTAGTAGACTTTCAAATTTAATTTTTTTTTCCTTTTCTATTATGGTTAGTTAGTCTTAAATATGGTCAATCCATTCTACCATGGAAAAGGTTAGTTGATGGTTTTAATCATAATTACCATGACAGAATAGGTTAAGTTGTGATTAAAATTTGGAGACTTTACAAAGTTGGAGTCTGATAATGATTCTAGACGATGTATAGTGAACAAATATTGTGTTGTTAATATATAAATCTTGTCATATTATATACAGACATTCTGTTGTTTATACACATGGAAAACTTATATATTATTCAACTAAATCACACAAATTATATATAATGAATGCACATTGTGTTGTTAATATATGAACATCATCATGTTATATGCAGATATTTTGCTATACATATACTTGAGAAACTTGTGCATTTTAAATGAGGGATAAATGAGTTTTTTCATGAAAAAACATATTTGCATCTAAAGCTTTTGGGCCTCTAAAATAGATTTAGAATACATTAAGATTTAGGTGCAAATTTCTTTGATTTGAGGGTCTTAGGTGCCATTTTCCCATTTCTTTTTGTGTTTGGCCAGGCATTATTTCACATAACTATGAAGATGGTGGTTTTTTATTATAATGAAATGGATAGTGTCATGATATTCAGTTGGAATCTAGGCTGCTTATCTGTTCTATCATCCAAGTTTGGCTTTAAGCTTCCTCTTGACAAGACTTTTTCGACTACAAGAACACAATTGGGTTTAATTCAACTGACGAACACTGCGTTTCATTGGTTTTATAGCCTTTTTTTTTTCCTTGGTGAACTCCTTGGCCTTATTTGGTACGTATACCTTAATTTATAGGGATTGAGATTAGTAATGGGAATGATAGTAAAAATGAGACTTTAAAATCATGTTTAATATGAGAAAATACTTATTTTTATTTTATTTTACAATTAAGTATAAATTATGAAAAGACTATAACACCCCTTAAACTTTTTTTTTTTATTTTGCTTGAGAGTTCTTGGCTTGGTTCATGTGGCTTTTTTTAATCTTGGCAGCTTTGTGGTTGAATAGTTTCAAGTGGATTCCAAGTTTCCTTCTGTCAATAATGAGTTATGTAGTGAACTATGTAGTTTTTAAAAAGATGTGCTCATTTGATAGGATGTCTAAACCCACATCCCAACTCGATCCGAATAGGGTTTCTAAGTTGTCAAGTGATTATATTGGTCATTGTTAGGCTCCTTTACTTTTTGAATTTCCTTTTGTTACTGTTTGTTTTGGGTTACTTTACCTTAGTTGGATTCTAGATTGCTTATACTCTGCTTTGTAACTGTTAAATTTGGTTATTAATATAATTTTTCCTGTTGTGACATGTAAATTAGCATGAAACTATTTGTATTAGCAAATAATTAAAACACAAGGCACGTACCAGTGGCAGAGCCAGGACAATACATGAGGAAGTGCAATCTATTTTTTAAAAAATTAAAAGCTCAAAAATAGTAATTTAAAATTAAAGTTACATATTTTATAATTATTCTCTACTTGAATTTTTTTTTTAACTTTGTGATAAGTATATAATAATTTTCTCGTCAATGTTAGTAAAAGTATTTCCGTAATTATAGCTGTACTAAACAATTATATCAATAGTTCCGCCCATGTTTCACCATCTTTGGAGGGGGAAAAAAAATAAAGGATTTTCTTAACTATTGTAACGACAATATATAAGATCACTGTTAACTTTGGAAAGAAATAAAAGCATTAGATAAATGGCTTTTGGATTAAATATTTTTGTTATGCATATCAATAATAAAAGTTTAAAATTGATTATGAATCATTATTGAATTAGTTAAAATGTATATTAAAAATTATTTAGATTCATAGGAGCTAGGTGCAAAATCTTAATAACTAGATGGGACAAAGCATCAAAATTTATATTCCTTTCATGTAATTTCCCCAAAAATGAGAGGTGGACGTGCATCGTTCTAATATAAGTGCATTCGCCACCGACACTTGCCTCTGCAGACGCTGGATGATGACAATATTGCATAAAAAAGACACGCAACAATAAAATTTGGTGTGAAGGATAAGTGTGTATCATTTGCCAGGGAAGGTTTTGAAAAAGTCTATATGATTGGGTGGAGGACTAGGGTTTGGTTTTCACGTGTATATTAAATTTTTAAGGAAAAATGGCAATATAATTACAGAATTATAAAGGTATTAATCATCATTGAAGATAGGGACAATGACACTTACGAATCTTGTCAAGGCATTAATGGCAGTTAATTGAAGTCCTTGAATTATTGCAATGTTATGGAATGATCATGATCTTTATTTATAGTTGAAAAAATAAATAATTATTATTAAAATAATCAATGAAATGTTACTCATAAATTTAAGTATAGTTAGTTGTGAATTTAAATAATATTACTTGTAAATAAATGAAAAGTTAATTGTAAATTGATAGACATTGTTATGAATTTAATGGTAGTTACTTGTAAATTTTAGGGAGGTCACTAGTGAATTTGTGCAAATTCAATTGTGAATGAATATATAATCTCATAAATTTATACATTACTTGTGATTCAAGAGTGACTTCATAAATTCATAAGTAACATTCCAAAAATTCACAAGTGACAATGTTTATATTCATAAAACTATATATTCATTCACAATTGACATTTCATATATTGATAAGTGATCTTCTTTAAATTCACAACTAACTTTTCTTAAATTCATGAGTGATATTCTATTAATTATTTTAACAAATAAAGACTATATATGGTCCTTCTATGATATTTCAATATTTCAAAGTCCTAAATTGTCATTAAAATCTTTATGAGGTTCTTAATTGTTATTTTTTCTTAAAGATATTGGATTATTGAAATATTATGAAAGTATCTTGGTTTTTATTTGTAATATAATTAAAAACACACATACACATTACAGTTAAACGAAGATTTCACCCTTTAATTATTTGCATTGGGGCATTTAGTCTTCTAAACTTTTTTTTTTTTTGCTATGCAATGTTCTTTTTTAACATTTAAAAACAATGTAATTTGCCCTTATAGTTAACAGATGTTAACTTCAACCATTTAGATGACCCAAAAAATTATGGAAAAGACCTTGAAAATTATAAGGAAATGCCCTATAAGAAAATTCACTATTACAAAAATGAAATTTAGTAATATATATTTTTTAACAATTAAAAATAAAAAGTCACTAAAATTAAAGCTGAAAGATCTTAGGCAGCATTTCTTATATCAAATATGCTACCGCTTATTAATTATTATTTTATTTATAATTTTAGTAAATAATAAGATGTGGCAGTTTTTACATGAAATGTTACAGTTTGTTGTTACCGAACAATCAAGTTGCTTTCAATAACAAAATGCCACCTAATTTATTTAAACAAATTAAATACATAATTTTAAATAATTCATGTAATGATGTTTAGTATTAGTATAATTATAAGAACTATAATATAAGAAATACAATGTTATTAATATCATAATTACTCATCTAAACATTACAAAAAGAAATATAATAATTTTTATTATCATTAATTTATTAATTTTATTATTAAAGTATATATATTATTAAATATTATTATTATCATAATAAAATAAATTTAAATTTATAAGTTGGAGGTGACATTTTCATCATTAAGAAATGCCACTTGGTGGAAATGCTATCCCTAGGCTACCTGAGAGCTTATAAATTTTAAAATTTCAAAACCTCAAAATTCTCGAGAATGGAAACGTCACCTTTAGGCTTTTAAATAAACCTACAAGGTTTTTAATTAAATATATATAATTTTATTAATTATTAATATTAAATCTAATCATAAATATTATTACTTGATTATAATAAATATAATAAATTTTAGTAATATTATTAGTTAATTATTTTCACCATGAATTACAATGTAATAAATAAGCTAATTTAAGTAAATTAAGTATATATAATTAAATTATTTAATTATTAATTATTACATTTCTAATATGGGTGCTAAATATTTAGATATTTGTTGCTCTATTCAAAACATGAATAACTAGTTTACTTGTTTTAGGATTATTTTGAACCTTTATATGGTTTAAGACTTGATTATTCCTCTCTTTTGATAATTAATAACATTTATGTGTTTATTTTATCACATGCCTAATGTTTTTAAGTGCTTAATCACCATTTAAATTATTTTGTTCACTTGAGTTGTGTTTGAGAAAGCTAATTTAGGTGTGGTATTTGGATAAAACAATGTTGGACTTAAAATTTATAAAAATAAATGAATAGTTTTATTGATAAAATATAGATATTTTATTAACTCTTTGTAATCACATTAAGATAAAGCTTAAAAGTTGTTTTCACTAATTGTTTCTAAGAGATTGTGAAGTTTTATTATTTATAAATATATTTGATTTTGATTTGAGAAAGCCAAGTAAATTATAATATTAAACTAATACATATTTTTATTAAAAATCTGTTTAAGAGGAATTAATTTAAGTTTTTTAAAATATAAAAGGGAGAAATAGTTCTATATTTTTTACCTCTTGAAATCAAAATTCCAACTAATTTACTTACTTTAAAATATTTTTTAATATAATTTTCATTACTTTTTTTTTGATAAAAAGACAATTATATTAAAGTAAAATAAAATAAAAGACATTTTGAAGACTTGTGCCGGTTGTCTCCCAACCAAACAAGTTGGAGAAGTCTGAGTAGATAATTAAAAAAACAAGAAAAAAGAAAGTAAATTCCAAATATCCTCTACAATGACAGATTCAGAGGGAGGAACGACCTTGAAGAGTTCCGGCCTTGTGCATGTAGTTTCGATCGGATATCTTGGAATCAAATGAGAGCATGAGAAATGATAGATCCAAGAAAGACTTCGTCTCAGGCAATCCAATCTAAAAGTAGACACCGAATGATCGTAGGATTCAGATCTAATCCATTTGATACATTGAAGGAAGCAACCCTTGAAGCTGATGTCAAAGAGAATAAAACTTCCATGGATCCCTTTACCTGATCTGCAGAAGAGTGCCTAGCCATCCTGATTCGCGGAGCTATGAGGAGCAGGCGAAGAGATCGTCTGTTGTGGGACAATAGGCACAGGTAAGGCTTCATTCTCATCGTAATTTTTACAGATTACTGTTGAGAAAAAAAAATACTATGTCTGATTTCTTTGATAGCTGCATGAGGATCTAGGAGTTTTCCTTTTTGGATAGAAAGATTTCTTAGTTCCCATATCTTATGAAGCATGAAAATCAGCTGAATAAGGATTTCATCATCTTTCCTTTCCAAAAGATTGTTGATAAAAACACTTAGACCTTGAAGAGGTTGGGAATAATCTCCTGATAGAGATGAAGATGTAATTGATAGAAAATCGAACCAAATTGCTCTAGAGAATGGACATGACAAGAAAAGATGATCCAAAGTTTCAATAGTGTCACAGCCAAAAGCACATAATTGAGAGGAGATTAGATGATGAGAATTGAGAACATCCTGTGATGGAATTGCCCTCTTTAAGATCTTCCATGTGAAAAGAAGAAAACTAGGGTTTATCTTTAATTTCCATAATTCCTTCCAATTAAAACCATATTGATTAAATCGTTGCCAACTGTATCCTTGTTCTTTTGGAAGAAAGAAGCATGGTAACCATCTGGACCTGGGGCACTGTATTTAGGAAGACTGAAAGCAGCTATTTTTATATCTGCATTACTTAGAGGTCGAAGCAAAAATTCATGATCAGACACAGAGAGTTCAGGGACTGTTATTGACTGAAGTTGATGGGAAATTTGCAAATGAGTTAACTGGAAATCTTGTGTGTAAATGTTGTTGAAATGGTTCCACACTAAATTCTGGATTTCTTCTTGATCTGATGTCCATGAATTATCCTGCTTTCTAATACTTTGAACAGAACTCTTAGATTTCCTTCTAGATACCATTGAGTGAAAGAATTTAGTGTTCCTTTCCCCTTCAACATTCCATCTAATTCTGAGCCTCTGCTTCCAATAACTATGATTGCAATCATAGAGGAATTCTAGTCTACGTTTCAAAACTAAATATTCGTTAATAAGAGAATCATCATTTGAGTGTGAAAGTCTGTTTGAGATAGCCAGAAGATCCTTTTCTAGTGATTTAATTTTGGAAGGTATGTGACCAACCGAATTCCTGCTCCAGTTAGTGAGAGTTGTGAGAGTACTGTTTAGCTTGGCCACCAAAGTAAAAGAGGGGGAGCCAATGAAAGAAGAGGACCAAGATTGACGAATAACATGTTGACAATCAGGAAAATTGTACCAGAAAGGTTCAAATCTTTTGAGGATGGCTTTCTTGAAAGGAGTTAAAGTTGAGGAAAAAATGATAGGAGAGTGACCAGATGAAGCAATAGGAAGAGTACGAGTGTGTGAAAAAGGGAATTGTTGTAGCCATTGTGTGTTACAAATTGCCATATCAATTTTTTCCCTAACATTGGAGATACCTCTTCTATTATTGGTCCATGTAAATTTAGGTCCAGATTGGGGAATGAGGGCAAGTTGATTGATGTTTAGGCATGATAGAAAATTAACTGCGCCACTTGTGGAAGGATTTTGGCTCAATTTATCTGAGGAATAAAGAACTTGATTGAAGTCATCGATTAAAAGCCAAGGTGGATTTTCTTTGCGAGAAATGGAAGTAATCCAAGACCAAAAAAATGGTCTTTGTGAAGTAAGAGGAAGACCATAAACAAAAGAGAGCAACATATCATTACTAGTCACAGGACAGAAAATATGACAATGGATGTAGAAAGGGGAGGAATCTAAGATTTGAACATCATAAGTTTTTTGCCAAGCTGCAATTGTTCCTCCACCTTTATTGCAAGCATCTAGTCCAAAAGAAAAGAAAAAACCTAGAGAGGAAAATACATTCCTAGCAGCTGTAAGACTGATTTTAGTCTCAGAAATAAATATGAAATCAGGTTTATGGGTCTTATTTAGCAACTGCAAGCGGTGAACTGCAGAGGTTTTCCTCAACCCTCTACAGTTCCAGCTAAGGATAATCATGGCTTCTTGGGAAGCTTCTTTGAGGCGCTTCCTTAGCCTTTTTTTCCTTATCCTCTTTGTCTTGGTCCTCATTTTTCTGTGAAGAAAACGCCTTAAGTTTCTTTTTGACAAAGTCAATTGTCCATGTTGTAAAAATTTTACTTTTGCGGCTAGCTGGATTCTTTAAATTTCCTGAGTGCTGGTGCAGATTTTTTGGACCTTTTGAAGTAGAGGTTTTTATCCGGGTTGACCTTGATTTTTTTAGCAAGCTAAGAGGCTTTGCTTTATTGACTTTCAGAGTAGAGAGGTCAACAAAAGGATTTGAGGGGATTTTAAAAGGCAGAATGGGATAAGAGAATTTAGCATGAGTTGGGGGTTCTGTATCAGGAGAGGAGTTGTGGTTATGAGTGATGAGATTAAAATCAAAAGGAGGTGGAGGGGAAGAAGATTCATGACCAGTTTCCTTTTGGGTGCTGCAAATTTTAGCTGGATGAGTGACTGCATTCAGAGAGCTTGAAATACTGATTTCAGTCAGAGGTTCACGAGTGGCTAACTGTGATGAGGCAGTGTTCCCAATGGACAGATGAAGGTTAGTTGAAGGGTGTTCAGCAGAAAGGTAGATGCACCAGCGAGGATTAGCTGATGGAGATGCTGAGGTGGAAGCAAAAAGCCCATTTTCAAATGTTGAGAAATAAAGACTGCTGCTACTTTTAAGTACAAGTTCAAGAGAAGATAAAGAGGAAGGGTAAAGGCTCCAGCTGTAGAAGTCACTGTTATAACTTTCAATACAACAACAACAACAACAACAACAACAACAATCCTTTATCCCACTAGGTGGGGTCGGCTACATGGATTGCAAGACGCCATTGTGCTCTATCATTTATCAAGCTTTTAGGAATATTATTAATTAAGAGATCGCGTTCAACAACTTCCAAGAGTGTTCTCTTAGGCCTTCCTCTACCTCTCTTAATCGGACTCAAAGTTATATGTTCCACTCTTCTCACTGGTGCCTCCCTTGGTCTTCTTTGTACATGCCCAAACCATCTCAACCGATTTTCTACCATTTTTTCCTCAATAGGTGCCACCCTCACTTTTTCGCGTACGTGCTCATTTCGAATTTTATCTTTACGTGTATGTCCACACATCCATCGTAACATTCTCATCTCTGCTACTCCAACTTTATGCTCTTGTTGTCCCGTTAGAGCCCAGCATTCACTACTATATAACATTGCTGGTCTGATAGCAGTGCGATAAAACTTTCCTTTAAGTTTATTAGGCACCTTACGGTCGCAAATAACTCCTTTAGCTTTTCTCCAATTAAACCACCCAGCTTGAATTCTATGTGAAATATTTCCACTGATTTCGCCATCATTTTGAATAATGGCTCCCAAATATCTAAACTTTTCCACTTGAGGTATAATTTGATCTCCCAATTTCACTTCCAAATTATTGTCAAATATTCCTTTACCAAATTTACAATATAAATATTCCGTCTTACTTTTACTCAGACGAAACCCTTTCAACTTCAATGTCCTCCTCCATAACTCAAGTTTGCAATTAACCTCTTCTCTTGTCTCTGCTATAAGAACTATATCATCCGCAAAGAGCATACATTTCGGGATTTCCTTTGAATATGTTCCGTCAAGACATTTAAAATCAAGTTGAACAAATAAGGACTCAAAGATGATCCCTGATGTAGTCCAATTATATAGGAAAATTCTTTGTTTGACCACTAGGCGTTCTTATACTAGTTTTTACCCCCTCATATATATCTTGTATGGCTTTAATATAAGCAATCCGTACTCCCTTTTTTTCCAACGCTTTCCAAAGCACTTCTCTTGGTATACGGTCATAAGCTTTTTCCAAATCAATAAAAACCATGTGTAGATCTTTATCTTTACAACGATACTTTTTCATTAATCCCCTTAATAGATAAATCGCCTCTGTAGTTGATCTACCTGGCATAAAACCAAATTGATTCTTAGAAATACTTGTCTCCAATCTCAACCTGTGCTCAATTACTTTCTCCCATAATTTCATTGTGTGGCTCATGAGTTTAATCCCTCTATAGTTAGTACAATTCTGAATATCTCCTTTATTTTTATAAATAGGAATTAATGTACTTCTCCTCCACTCATCAGGCATTTTCTTGGACTGTAAAATCACATTAAATAACTTAGTTAACCATCTCACTCCTTCTTCACCTAAACATTTCCACGCTTCGATAGATATACAATCAGGTCCGTTGGCTCTACCATTTGCCATTTTCTTAAGAGCTTCCTTTACCTCCTTATCACGTATTATTCGATAAAATGACAAATTTTGTTTTTCTTCACCAGTTACTAAATCCTCCAAGTTACTAGATAAATCCTCTCCATCATTGAAAAGTTTAGAAAAGTAAGTCTCCCATCTATTTTTAATTTCATCATCTGTAACTAAAATTCTTCCCTCTTCATCCTTAATACACCTTACCTGTTCTAGATCTCTTGATTTTCTTTCCCTACTCTTGGCAATCTTATAAATATTTTGCTCTCCTTCCTTCGTCTCAAGGTTCTTATAAAATTCTTCAAAAGCTTTAGATCGAGCTTCACCCACAGCTCTCTTAGTTTCCTTCTTAGCCATACGTACCTCTCCCAATTTTCTCATTGTTACACGAATGTATGGCTTTAAAACAGTTCTTCTTATACTTGATTTTGTCCTGTACACTATTATTCCACCACCAAGACTCCTTATCTCTCAGACCAGAACCTTTCGATTCTCCCAAAACTACTGTTATAACTTTCAATGAACAAACAAAAGCCATCAAGGGGCCAATTGAGGCTTTCACAGAGATCAATCCACCTTCGTATCAGTTGATAAGGAAGTTGTGGCTTAGATGGGACAGAGAACCATTTGAATTTATGAAGAATGGGATTGGAATCTGGGAGATCCACTTGCGCATTTTGGCTTCCCTCATCCAGCCGTTTCCCTAAAGCTCTAAAACAAGCTCTTAGGAAATTATCAACCTCAGAGTCAAGGCTATCCATTAGGGTTTCAACTCTTTTCCTTTTGCATGAAGATGAATGGCATCCTCTTGTTCTGGCAAAGTTACCTAAGAGGATGGCAGCTGGAAGTAGGCTAAAAATGTCAGATGGGATAGGAGACCCCGAGATGTGGGGGGACTGGGATTTTCTTCTTGAGCCAGAAAAAGCTGGGGATGGTTTAGAATGATTCGAGTTGGTTGGCTCCGAGATATTTAAGGGCTTGAAATGTGGTGAGGAAAATAAATCATTGGCTCGAGAAAAAGAGGGGGCAGGAGAGAAGATAGGTGGTAGGTCATTATGGTCAGGTATATGACAAGTAGAGTTGACCAAGACAAAGCAATCCATCAGATTGTTTACCAGGGTGTCCATGTCAGTGGTGGGTGGTGGAGGATTTGGAGCAAAAACAGGAGATGAAGTATTTCGGTTGGGAACTGGTTCGTGAGGACCATTCGCATAATTAATCCCGGAGGAGTTTGAATCAGAAGAGTCTGAGTCAAAGATATTAAAAACAAAAGCAGGTTGGACATTTCAAGTAGAATAATGTCTTCCGGTTTTGTTTCAAAAGTCCTATAGATGGAAGGTCCTTGTAAAAAAACTATCCTTGTGGTCCCACGTGTTCTGTTACGCCTTATCCAATTAAACCAAATATTTACAGATGGGCCATGGTCGAAAGAGCCCCTGATATGGCCTCCAAAAAGGTCATCTAATCTGTGGTGTACATAATTAAAACCAGACAGCACATCATCAACAGAGCGTGGACATTCTGGCATCGTGTGACCCAAAATTCTGCAGAAGCGACATTGGCGGAATATTCTCTCATAAATAACCTCAACCCATGCATCTTCACCATTGCTGAGTGGAATCCTGATTCTTCGTAAGAGAGGTAAGCGGGGATCTATCAAGACACGGACCCTCAAGAAGTTTAAAGAACTTGAGAACATGACTTGTCCATTCTCAAAGACAGTATCCAATAGCATCACCTAAAATGGCGGCATTCATACTTGTGTGATATTCCAGAGGAACATTCCAGAATTGAATCCAAATCGGAAAGCATAAAACCTGAAGTTCTCTGAGAAGTAGGTTTGGGGCCCATTGATCAATCAGAAGGAGAGAGTTATTGATAGACCAGGGACCATTTGAAGTAACAAAATCACGGTCTTCCAAATTGGAGAAACTGATCAGAAAAAAACAATCTATCTTGCCTTCAACAGTGAAATTTCCAATGATATTCCATGCTCGGTTAAGAGCTTTAGAAAGTCTTCTGACAGAGAAAGGGCTGGCATCTGGTACAATTGCAATAGCACAGTTGGTAAGAGAAAATCGAGCTTGACCAAGTCCACTAGGATTAAAAGAAAGGTTTGGTTGGAAAAGTTGATCCATGATATGATAGATATGTTGGTTCATAGGGCAGAATCTATTTGGAAGTTGAAAGATTATGAGAGCAACAGAAAGGAAAGAGAGTTTGTAAAGGAGGCTAGAAAACCAAATAGCAGGGATTAACGAAGGGCACATGGGTTAAGATTGGACAGGAGAGGATTAAATAGGAAAAGAAGGAAAAGGGTGTACACATAAAAAGAGTGAAGGAAGATTTCGATGCGACGTCCACAAGACTGTATGAGAATAATCATAGTGCTTGAGAAGTTACCCAATTATCTAGTGGAGGAGATCTCAGAAAAGATTAAGTGCGGCGGGAGTGATGGAGAAGTAAGGAAGGAACAGGCTATGTCTTAGGAAATGAAAACTAATTATTGAAAACAGAAGACAAACAATTGGGTAGATTCAACGGTAGCAAATGAAGAATAGCTAAAATAGGTTAAAGGTTGAAGACGGAAAGTAATTAAAAAGGATGCGCAGGTAGAAGGATAAAAAATAAAGCAAGAAAAAGGAAAAGAAGGATGGGAAATGAAGAGGCGCAATCAAGAGAGGACCAGAGAACGAAGAAGAAACTCTTCTCTGCTAGAGAGAAGGAAGAGAAATTTCTCTCACTACAGTGAGGAATCACAGGCACTCTGGATTTTTCAAACAATTTTCATTACTTTTACACAAACTTTGCATTCATTTTGCTCAACCTAAGATGACCCGTATGCTTGTGGTAACGCTTGACGGCGAACAACAACATAGGAAAAAAATCAAACCCTTTTTTTCAAAAAAAAAAAAAATCTCACAAGCCAGAACCAAAGGAAACTGGTGCGAATGCAAAGATTGGAGGAGGCAAAAGGGATTGGAGGGAGCGACAGAGGACGACTTGGGGTAGAGGAAGGGAATATATAAGGAAGAGAAGAGTCGTAGCAAGAAAGAAAGGCTTCGAAAAAGCTATAGCCTTGGTGATCGAAAGTGGTCAAGTGAATGGCGATGAGATGGACAAACTAGTTGGACTTGCCGGTGAGGCTGTGGACGATGGGTGGCAATAGGATCCACTCGGTGACGGGTGTAGAACATATGTGGGCCCTACATTTTTACAATGATGGTGGATGCCATGCAGATCATATGTGCGCCCTACATTTTTAAAATAATGGGCATTTGCTCTGACTTAATGGCAAGAAAGTTTAAGGGTTTGAATTGATTGGACCAAAATAGAGTATAGGACATTTAATGTTCCTGATAGTATATTTTAAAAACAAAAATGAACTTTAACCATTTATAAATCTTAACACAATTTACAAGATACACAAGTTTTTGAAGGAGTTATAAATTTTGAATCAAGATTTATAATTTTTCACATCATTTTAATTCACAACTCAACTAGTGTGAAAAACATATTCACACAAGTTTTTGAAGGAGTTATAACTTTTGAATCAAGACTTATAATTTTTCATGCCATTTTAATTCACAACTCAACTAGCGTGAAAAACATATTCACCTATAAACTTGTTAAATACAAGTTGATCTATTAATTTTTAAAACATGATTTATATATAATCATGGAGTAATATTTATAAATAGTTATATTTAAATTATTACATATTAATAAAATGTTATTAAAGAAAATATAATATTTTTAATTACTTATTTATATTTGTAGCATTGGTGATCCGATAATCCTCTAGTAGCTTATCAAAATGGTTGGCTTAAATGATATTTCTGTCTTTTACGTACCTAGGTAAAGAATAATATTAGTCTATTAAAATTTATTTGTAATTTAGGGAACTTAATTAGTACTAATAATTTTCTTGTAAGGTTCGTTAGTAGTCAAGGGTTCCTGTGGATCATCAATCCTTTGTTTAACTTGCTTGAAGTACGCATATTCAAATTGGTTGTAAGTTCATGGGATCCTTCCCCAGTGAGTTAACTTAATGGATGGGCTCAAGACAAATATGGAGTGGGTTTTTGAGTTCACACCTATTGGGCCAGAGGCATTTATTGGACCAAGAAGTATGAGTCCAATGGAAGTTAGTTAGGAATAAAGGCAAGAAGAGAAGTGGAGGACGTGAAGAATATTGTTGAGCATTCACTTGCTTTACTCTTCCTCTGTTATGTTTCTTCTTTCTCCTTCCCTCCTTTCTGCTGCAATTTCAGTTACTTTGGTGTCAGTGTTAGTTCATTATCATAGTTTGTTTTGATGATCTGAAACTTGTTGATGTACTAAGCTTATGGATTATTGAACATTAAAACGTGAATACCTCAGTTTTATCTCTTAATCTGTGTATTTCCATTGGTGATTGTTACAGTTTGCACCAGACATATTTGAATTTCTAGGTCATTACAGAAAATTAAACAAGTATTTGTATGACAAATCTAGAAACTACATTTCAAACCATAATATTATATATTGCGGTTTCATGAACCATTGATATACAAGCAAGCACGATGAGGATGCTAAAATGATTATCCAAATGGTAACAACATCAAGACAAGGGCAACGATTTGCCCCACAAGTCATTGGATTTTGAGTCTCATGATCAAACTTTATTAATTAACAGTGGCATATCAGCATAAACTTCTCTCGCTAGAACATTCTTGTTGATGTACATTTTTAAAGAGCCAATGGATTTATTAGTAAAAATGTAATGCGATCCTTTGTTGATTCTGCAGAGAAAGTGTAGGAATCAAAATCCTTGTAAATCACATCAACTGTACGATTGAGATTTGCCAATTTAGTGGGGTTAAGCAATTCCTCGTTTACATCCTTCCACGCACTTATCACTTGTTTGTTTAACTCATCAATGGCTTCTTCTCTCTTCACGCCATGCTGCTTCATGTAACACTCAATGGCAGAAGCAACATGCCCTCTCTTTTGCTCATGCTAACAAATACAAATTAAATTGATAACTAAGTTGAGTAATTAGTTAACATTAGATCACTTTTTTTCCTGTTAATGGAAGGTAATAAATTATAAAGACTCATTTTATTAAAAATAATCATGTGTCACTTTCTCATTTCACAAAGCCCTGTGTTTGTCAATCAAAGAATCTCAATCCATGAATAATATTTTATAGGACAAATTGGTAAGAAGGACCATGAGGCAAAGTTATTTTGAAAAAGGATCAAGGTCTTTGCAATGAATTAAGATTACGTGAATTATGGTTGTAGTCTTAATTCACTCTTGAATGACTGCTTTTTTTCTAAGCTAAGTAAATTTACCTCTTGGTCCTTCTTAGCTACTTTTCCTATTTTATATTGATGATACAACAAAAATGTACTTGAGTTAGAATGTCAAAGACCTTGAAATTGATTCACTTTATGTGAATTAAGGTTATAGTCTTTATTCACTTGAAGGACTTTAGACATTTTTTCCAGATAAATTTACCTCTTGGTCCTTCTTAACAATTTCCCCTATTTTATATTATGATCTTAAAAAAATGTTCTTGATTGAAAATATTATAGAAAAGAAGGTATAAATTAATGGTTTCCAAAACTTAATTTTGGTGCAATGTTTTTCTTCAATATTTTAAAATGGTGCAATGTTGCCTATACTATTAACAAATTAATGTTAAATTTGACTATTGGTTAACCAAAAAATTTAAAAAAATGATCAAGAAAATTTTTTCAGTCCTTTTGTATAATTTTTTGGCTTATTGTTTGTAATTTTTGGGTCTTCTTTTGTATTTTTTCATTCTTTTTTATAACAATTGGGATTTTTTTCAACTCTTTTCTGCAATTTTTTAGTTAATTAACAGTTCAAATTAATTTTTATCAACAGTAGGACTGAAATTGTATTGTTTTTAAAAGTTGAAGAGAAAAATTATACTAAAAGTAAATTTATGTTTAAGAAGTTTCTGAAATTATAGTTTAAAAATAAAATTAACCTTTAATTCTAAAATTGATTATTGTAATTAATTAGTACCTCGCTAGTCATGATGTCATCAACAAGCCTTCCAATAAGGTCTGAAGCGCTAATGACTTTAGGTCCTTAGCACGCCATTGAAAGACTTCCTCTGTAGCAATATTTCCCATCCCAATGAAAGACGTGGCAGCGAGCGTTCGGATCGCAGCAGTTACTAGAGCGTTGCTCATGTGCTCCTCCATCGTCGGTGTGTAATTGCTATTAAACCACTCGGCCTCAACCATATAGGCTTGCGCCAACCTTTTCATCTATCAACCAACAATGCCAATTATTAATATTTTTTGGTCCAGAATATAAGTATTTTTTTAGCTAATCTTAATTGAAAATATAAATAATTTAGCATTTGTAAAAAAAATCATTCTACTCATATACTTATTAATCTAAATTATTGTGTTAACTGTGAATTTATTACCTCACTTCTCACTCATCATAAATTAGAATTAAGAGTTAAAAAAGAAAACAATATATATTTTCATAAAAATAATAATTTTATTGGTGTGTGAATTATTGTTGAAAGCTGTTTATATTTTAAACCAAAGGGTGAGGAACTCATAAAATAATGCAAAGGAATATGAAGAGAATGAACATAATTTGTTATTAGAAAAAGAGAATGAACGTAATTTCTAGAGTAGTTTACTTCTTTTTTTTTTTTTTAATCACGCAACAATCTGTGATGGAAATAATAATAAAATATTGCAAATTGATTTTGGGGGTGGATTTCATATAAGGCAGATTGTTTTGTCGCAAATAAGGCATTGCAGAATTTCTGTGATATTTTTTCTTTGAAAATACTTTTATTCCATTTAAAATTTCATCATAAATTTTTTTGTTATTCTTAATGTCATCTAATGAAGTCTTCATATGTATCTAAACATGAGTAAAATTGTAATTTGGCTTTAAAATTATAGGCCCATGAGTATTTAAGATTCTAAACTTGTTTTTGGTTCATTTTCATCCCTACATTAATAGGGCCAAATTGTGATTTTACCCTGTAAACATTAGTAGGAAAATTAATCTACAAGTTTTTATAGCTTTTCTCAATTTTGAAGTAGGTTCTTGTATTTATTTTAATCAAGATTTTATAGTTTAATCCATTAGATATGTTAATCTTCGAAGGTTCAAAATATAAATGAATAATTAACTTTCTCAAATTAAAAACACTTTTAAAGTTTATATAAGTTTATTTAATATTTTTTGTAAGAAAAGAAAAAAATTTATTTAATAATATTTTTATAATTTTGTTAAATTTTTATGAAAATTCTGTATGTATAAAAATTATTTCCAAGACACCTATTATTATATAAATTTTGATTTATAAAAATTATGTAATTAATTAAAAGGTTATATAATATTTTAATAAAAATATAGAAGTTTTGAATGAATTTTATTTCTTAAAAAATTCAAGAATTTTAACATTCAGGGATTAATAAATTCAATAAATCAAAATTATAAGGGTTTAATTATAAAATAAATTATAGGAACCTCATTCAAAATTGAAAAAAAAAAACTACAAGGATTTGCAAATTAATTTTCTCAGCTTTGATTGTTCTTAATTTTTTTTGATAAAATTATTCTTACATATGGAAAGATCTCTACTCTACTGATATTTGATGAAAAAAATTTAGCCAAATGTTACCTTCTGCATCAGAAAATTAGTAGAGGCATGAAAGAAAAAAGTATCTTACTTCATCTTTGGCATACTTTACACAAAATGCTCTTCCTTCCTTGGTCATTTCTTGCCTGATGTCTTCATAAATATCTAAAAGTGCCTCATAAAAGAACTTCATGTATTCTGGCAGAAAATCAACGCACGTGATATCCCATCTGAAGTGGCATTTTCCAGAACTCTCTTAATTTGGACTTATTGGTAAACCAAATTCTCTACTTGAATTAAAAAAAAAAGGATTAAAGGAAATTTTTACCTTTAAACTATAGATGCTGAAGTATCTATGACTTTAAACTCATTTTTTACGCAATATTCCTCTCCAACTTTATAAAAACAGTGTAATTTAATTTTAACTATTAATTGACTAAAAAATTATAGAAAAGAACCTCAAAACTTAAAGAAAAGAAATTTTTTTATTCTTTTATGTAATTTTTTGGTCCTTGTCTGTAATATTTTAGTCAACTAATAATTAAAGTTAATATTTGTTAATGATAGAAGTTATATTGCATCATTTTCAAAAGTTAAAAAAAAATGTTACATTAAAATGAGTTTATGGTATCAAATATTCTAGATCTATAACATAGGGACAAATTTAATATTTAATAAAAAAAAGGCTTGGTTTTTCTCGACTATATTTTTTTCTCTACTACACTTCTATTGTAAATATGAACTGTTCAAATTAAATTTTAATAATATAAAATATTCTATACTTTTAAAAATAATAAATTTATATTATCAAATCTAATTTTACAGTCTAGATTTGCACAGCTTTTTCAGATGTTTGGTTATTGATTTGAAGTTGGCAAGTGATCAAACCTCTCGATCGCTGTGGTCAAGAGTTGCAACTCTTCAAGTGTACCATACACGTCATAAATATCATCAAGGACTGATATGAAGCAAATAACTTTGGTAGTTATTTTTCTTGCTAGAGAATAGTATGGCTCAAAATACACTCCCAGTATCCAATAGTAACATTCCACCAATCTATCACGTGCAAATGGA
Source organism: Prosopis cineraria (assembly GCF_029017545.1). Lineage (NCBI taxonomy): Eukaryota > Viridiplantae > Streptophyta > Magnoliopsida > Fabales > Fabaceae > Prosopis > Prosopis cineraria. The sequence continues at coordinate 22,314,420 of NW_026555339.1, read as the reverse complement.
AGCTTTTTGGCAAAATCTAGTTCTTTCCACCATCTGTATATAATCAAATCTATAAGTAAGACTTTAGTATATAAAGAATCACTATTCCAATTGCTGTATATTAAAAGGCTAAAGAGTAATTTCTCTCTTAAACTGTATATCCAGGTAAGTTTGGGACTCTAAACTCTTAAATGGTAAATCTGCCCTAAAACTATAGATACAGGAGTATGACAATAAAGTCTTAAAACAAAATTTATAACAATTAAGTCTCTGTCAAAATTTTCTGAAAACTAAGTTATAAATATTAATTCAAATAGTTGCAAATAGAAATCCCAATTACAAATTGAGATTTATATTTAGAATTTAAATATCTTATTTTCAATTAAAACTTCTAAGTTTGCAACATTTGATGAATATATATTTACAATTAATTTTATAGAAAATTTTCTCAAGGACTTAACTGTCATAAATGCATTGTTTTTGGATTTTAATATCATCCTCCCTAATTATTATGGTTATCAGTTTAGGAAAACTTACTTGGAAACATTTCCAACTTCACATTGATGTAACTTTTGAAGCATGTTGAAATTCAACTTTGCAAAGGTGAGCAAGGTTTCATTGTGTGAAGACTCATGTTGATAAAAGGAAATATAATGCCGAGCCTCTAGTCTGGGGTAATTTTTACGAAGTGGGTGTTTGAAGCTATAGTTGACTTTTGTAGCAAGAGATGAATCCAAACGATCGGCCATTGATTCAAGATGAGTAGTAGTGAAAATAAGTGCCTCATCCAATATATCTTCTCCATGAACTCTAAGATGTGCAGCTTCATATAAGCTTAGCATTCCCTCAACATCAGTAGTTAGTTCTTCCATAAAATTGCCTTGCTCATCTTTGAACTTTTCAAACACAGCTATACATATGAAGAAAACAATCACTAAAAAGTCAAATAATATTTTTGTCATGTCACTTGTATCCATTTATTGCTTGTTTGTTTAAATACATATGTTAGGTAGTTGCAAAAGAGAAAACAAAACAGTTGCTTGAAGGAAAAAATGTTGTTGTGGACAGGAAATTTTCTGCTACAAGTTCATCACAATTGCAGAAAAAGTTTTTACCACAAAATTTGCAGTAAAATCACAAGTCATATATTTTTGGGCCAAATGTATAACTTTATATAAGGTTTTAGTTTAATCTTTTAATTTTGTAAATTATTTTTTTAATCCTCTAACCTGAACGTTGTTAGTTTCAATTTATTATTTTTTATTTCAGTCATTATCATTTAAAAAATTAAACTTATATGTTAACATTTAAAAATATTTTATTAATATTTAAAGGTTTAATGTAGAAATTTCTTATTGATGAAACTAACGGTGTTAGTATTAAAAGAATTGAAAAGGTACTATAAAATAAAATCTTGTATAAATTAAACGATTAGATTAAAGATGTACTTGAGCCTATATTTTTGTTAGGTCCCCACTTGTATCCATTATTTGCTGCTTATTTGTCTTAATATGCATGTCAAGTTGACTGTCAAGTTGCGCAGAGAGAAATTGACACACGGAGGTGGACTCCACTTTTACAAGACCTACATTATCTACGACAAAAACATAAAACTAGCAACACAATTTTGTGATTTTGAACCCATTCACTTTATAATTTTCTATTCTGACCCCATTGAGCCCAAGCTTAGACATATTTGGGTTCAACATTCTTTTATAGGTCTTTGAGATTTTTATTTAAGCCAAATAAACACAAAATTTTGGACCAATGCTCAACTTAAACAAATAATTTTTTATATATTGTGTAAAAACATAATTAAATTTTCCCTATTGGCTCAGGGTCCTAGATCCACCATTATTATTGTTCATGATTCTCTATGCACCACATGGCAAATATTATCATTAAGAAATACTTCTTCCAGTCCAAAATATAAGCACATTTTGACAATAACCCGCATACCAATAAAATCTCTATTATCATAAAAATATATGTTGTTTTCTTAATTTCAATTTATAATGAGTGAGAAGGTTATAAATTTACAGGCACAGTAATCAAGGTTAATAAATATAAAGGATGAAATGGAAAGTTTGTTTTACAAATGCTAAATTGCTTATATTTTTGACTAAAATTAACAGAAAAAATGCTTATATTTTGAATCAAAGGGAGTGAAAAACAAAAAACAAAACTTGTTCACAGTTTATTTTATCTTGCTTTGATTGTTTTTCCTGAGTCTGAGTAAAGAATCATATTGTCAGCAAAAATAAGACTCAGCCTTACCTACCCCTCTTTTCTCTTTAAAAGAGTGTGTTTCGCCAGATCCAAATCAGAAATAGATAGGGTGAATTAAAATACCAGGTGAAATGCGATATCCATGTTGCCTTAGCAGCCTAAACAAAAGTGCAAGAGCATTCAGGTCGTCTTTTTCTTCGAAGGTAGTTATTGTACCACTTTCAATGTAACTGTCATGAATCTGTTGCAACAGATCGTCAATCTCAAGTTCAAAATGGTAGTCCACACCTAGACGTTGGATTGCATCGATCAAATTCATTTTTTCTGCAGGCTTCTCAGTTGGAAACACAAGCATCTTCCTTACTTCTTCTTTGAGTATTTTAATCTGCTTCTCCATCTCCATTTCGTCAGTCCCTTCCTGCAAATTCAACTTTGTGAGATCACTCTTGATAACATTGCAAGTTATGGGTTAGGGTCACAGAATTTGAGAACATAATCAAATAAAAAAGACCTCTGAACTGTTCCATAAGCTTGTTGATGCAATTAAATATGATTACCTTTTTATACAGAAACAACTGCTAACCAAAAAAAAAAAAAAAGTATTGTGAATACCGAAGATTCTGAAGCATATTGAATGAAATGGTCCCCCCAAATGCTGGGGTGATAATTCCCGGAGCGACGAGAGCAAGGGGATGAAGTAACAAGAGGCGTAGCTACGAAAGACATTATGGACATGGATATGCCTCTCTGAGCTTAGTTTTGATGTGTAACCTAGTTTATATTTAGGAATTTCAATTATTTTTCTACTTGTAAGCAGTGGTGGAGCAGGGGTGCACATGCATCCCTCATTTTGGGGGAAATTACATAAAAGTGGTATAAGTTTTGATATTTTGCCCACTCTAGTCATAAGATCTTGCATCTCTTATGAATCTAGATCGTTTTTATTGTAGTTGATATACATAACAATATTTAATCTAAAAGACATATTTATGTATTAGTTTTATTTTTTAAAAGTTAACAATGAAATGATTTTACGTATTATTATTGCAATGGTTAAAAAATCCTTTATTATTTGCTCCAAAGTTCATGAAAAATGGGCTTCATTGTTAAAATAACAGTCTAGTACAGTTATATTTAAGGAAATACTTTAATAATATTAATGACAATAAAATTGTTATATAATCATTATTGAGCAAAAAATCAATTAGAGAATAATTATAAAATATGTAATTTTAATTTTAAATTATTATTTTTGAGTCTTAAACTTTAAAAAATATATATATTGCAGCCCCTAAACTAAGGTCCGGGCTCCACCATTGCTTGTAAATCAATACCTAGTTTCTTGCAGGTATAAGAAAGTGACTGTGTAGGGCAATGTTGATAGATAAATAAAGCTTGTCGGTGAGGAATTTTGCGTTATATAATGTATAATTTTATTATAATTTTGTGTCATAAGGGTAGATCATAATTTTATTTGCACTTATTTGTGCATCTAATTGAAACTCCCTTGTACCTTGTTTTGATTATAATGGAGTTACTTTTCGTCGATCTTAAAGACCTATGGTTTTTACCCTTATATTGAGAGGTTTTTCACGTTAATAATTTCTCATACCTCTTGTTGAATTGTGTTCTATTTATCTTATGTCATATATTTGTTTAATTGCTCCTTTGAGATTCTAGCAAGTGATAAGACCTTATTTCAACTGCATATAAACTATTGGGTTATGCTTTTATCATCACTTCCCTTTCTTCATTTTTGCCAAGGGGTATTCTATATATGCATGGGAGATGAAAGCGAATCTCAGCTCTGGATGCATACCTCAAATAGGAGTAGGTACAAGAGCAGGTGGGTCCGATTTGGTTTTGAAGGGTAGTGTGTGTAACATTCTAATTTTTAATTCAGGAACTTTATAGAGGAATTGCATTTAATCAAGGTTATTTGAGGTTAACTAAATTTTTAAGCAATGGATAAAGATTCATATTGGGCATAGGATCATGAATAAGGATTGTTAGGGGTCCAAAATTAGTATTGAACTAGATTGAGCCCAAGAATGAGGGGGTGCAATGTATTTTTTTGAAGTTAAAAACTCAAAAATAATAATTTAAAATTAAAGTTACATATTTTATAATTATTCTCTACTTAAATTTTTTTTTACTTTGTAATAAGTATATAATGATTTTATTGTCAATGTTAGTAAAAGTATTTCCGTAAGTAGAGTCGTACTAAACTATTATATCAATAGTGCCGCCCATTTTTCACAGTCTTCGGAGAAAAAAAATAAATAAAGGATTTTCTTAACTATTGCAATGGCAATATGTAAGATCATTGTTTACCTTAGGAAAAAAAATAAAACTATTAGATAAATATGTCTTTTGGATTAGATATTTTTGCTATGCATATCAATAATAAAAGTTTAAACTTGATTATGAGGCATTATTGAATTAGTTATACTGTATATTAAAAATTATTTAGATTTATAGGAGCTAGGTGCAAAATCTTAATAACTAGATGGGGCAAAACATCAAAATTTATATTACTTTCATGTAATTTCCCAAAAAATGAGAGATGGATGTGCACCGTTCAAATGAGAGGTGGATGTCTTTTGCTAGGATGCAGACATTAGATAAGACAATGTTGGATGAAAAGGACTAGGCACGAAGGATATGCACACTGAAAGTACACTTACTCCATAAAAGGAAGTTTTGAAGAAGTTTATTTGATTAGGTAAAGGACTGGGGTTTGGTTGTTACGTGTATATTAAAATTTTAAGGAAAAATGGCAATATAATTACAGAATTTACTCCTTTAGTCCTATTTATAGGGCAAAGAGAGAAGAAAAAATTTAATTCTATTTATAGGACACTTGTCAATTCTTAATGCTCCTCTTTACAATTTTTTCCCTTATTAAATGTTTTAAGTAAAAATATCAGTAATGAGATTTAAGAACATTTATTAGAGATAAAGGCAAAAACTTGTTAGCCACAAAAAAAGGTAAAAACTTGTTAAATTTTAAGGTAAAATTAATGAGATTTAAAGTTTTCCTTGGTTTCGAGAAAACATGTTGAAAGTTATTTATAAATAAGATCAAAGAGAGTATTAAGGTAATAATAACCATTGAAGCTAGGGAAAATGACAATTGCAAATCTTGTTAAGGCATTAATGACAATTGATTGAAGTCCTTGAATTATTGAAATGTCATCGAATGATCATGGTCCTTATTTATAATTAAAATATAAATAATTATTAGCAAAATAACCAATGAAATGTTTCCTCATTAATTTAAGTATAATTAGTTGTGAATTTAAATAATATTACTTGTAAATAAATGGAAAGCCAAATATATGAATTGATAGATATTTTTATGAATTTAAGGATAGTAATTTGTAAATTTTAATGACATCACTAGTGGATTTATGCAAATTAAGTTGTGAATGAATATAGAGAAAATTGGCACAGTGGCCGTAAAATATATAGGCCCCAAAAATTCTGGATAGAGTTTATAAAAATTTGAAGTGTGCCCTTCACAAATGTAGTTAGAATGTGATATTCCTTCTTTGTCCAAAAAAACTTCCCTCAACAAATATAAAATTTCCAAAACTATCTATCCAAAATATAGAAAAAAAAATATCCCATGTAACACCCTAAATTTAATTGGGATGTTACATCCCGCATAACAAGTACATGATTCAAAATTTTGTATTATATGCACCTAACAATTTAAAATAAAATATAAGATTTTTTTTATATAACAATTTAGAGAAAATTTTTAGAATTTCACATTGTTGCAAAATAATTGTTTATTATCTAGTTGAAGTTAGCTTGGCTTCTCATTTCTAGAAGTAGAAGATTAGGTTGAAATCTATTATCTATTATCAGATTTTCACCACCTTCCCATCTTTTGGTAGCATTAAATTTTTTTGTGAATTGTGTTTTATATGTTTTGGGCAAATAATTATATGTTTTTTGTGTACTTACTAATCTGTAATCCTACATCATTGATATACGGTTGCATACCAATGATAAACAAATTAGTAAATTTTTACTAATATGGCTTATATATCATTGATATATAATAGCATATCATTGATATACTATCACATATCAATATAATCAGACAATCAAACATAAACTTATTTATCATTGATATACAGCTATAAATCAATGATGTAGTATTGCATATTAATAAAATGAAAAATACATAATTATTTTTCCAAAACAAATCAAATATAGTCCACAAAAAATTTTATATTCTTATCTTATCACAAAGAATCAAATACCTAAACTAATAAAATAAAAAATCATGAATTTACTCCATTTCCACTTTGACATGCTCCGTTTTGTCGAGTAATGTCAATGTCTCTTGGCTCACATTTTTCTCTCGTTGTCATAACTATGACTCACTCACATTGCTCTACTTTCTTTCGTTGTTGAGTTGTTTCTTCCGTCATGATTGTAGCTCGCATTTGTCTCTCTTGTTCACCTAATTTCTCGTATTTTGAGTCTCTTCTAGTATTTATAAAAAAGCAGAGTGTTATTATTTTAAAAGGATAGTTTTATAAATTAAATATCAACTAAATATTAAAAAGGTCATTTTTGAAATTTAATAAAGGATAGGCTGTTTCTTTTATTTGGTCTTATGATATAGGCTATATATGCAAAAGCCCCATAAATATATAATCTCATAAATTTATACATCACTTATGACATGTATAAATTCATAAGCAACATTCCAAAAATTCACAAATGACGATGTCTATATTCATGAAAATACTTATTCATTCACAATTGACATTCCATATATTCACAAGACATCTTCCTTAAATTCAAAACTAACTTTTCTTAAATTCATGAATGATATTCTATTGATTGTTTTAACAAATAAAAACTATATATATGGTCCTTCTATGATATTTCAATATTTCAAAGTCTTTAATTTTCATTAAAGTCTTTACAAGGTCCTTAATTGTCATTGTCTCTTGATTATTGAAATGTCATGCAAGGATCATGGTCTTTATTTGTAATATAATTTTAAAAAAAACACATTACAATTAAATGGCAATTTCACTCTTTAATTATTTTCATAGTGGCGTTTGGTCTTCTAAACTTTTTTTTCGTTTTGCAATGTTTTTTTTTAACATTTGAAAATGATACAATGTTATCCTTATAGTTAACAAATGTTAACTTTAACTATTTAGATGACTCAAAAAATTATAGAAAAGACCTTGAAAATTATAAAGGTATACCTATAAGAAAATTCACTACTATATAAATGGGATTTTATAGCATGCATTTTATAGCAATTAAAAATAAAATGCCACTAACATTAAAGATGAAAGATCTTTGGTAGCATTTCTTATATTAAACGCCACTGCTTATCAATTATTCTTTTATTCACAATTTTAGTGAAATAACAAGATGTCATGCTTTTTACATGAAATGCCACAGCTTGTTGTTACTAAACAATTAAGTGGCTTTCAATAAAAAAACACCACCTGATTTATTTAAAAAAATTAAATATATAATTATAAAGAATTCATATAATGATGTTTAGTATTCTTATAATTATAATTACTCACCTAAAGATTACAAAAAAGAAATATAATAATTTTTATTATTATTAATTTATTAGTTTTATTATAAAATATTATTATTATCATAATAAAATAAATTTAAATTTACAAGTCAAATGTGACATTTTCATCCTCTAGAAATGCAACCTTTGTGCCACCTAAGGGCATCTCAATTTTTAATTAAAAGCCTCAATTGGCATCTAGAGGTTGGAAATGCCACCTCTAGGCCACCTAAGGGCTTTTAAATTTTAAAATTGCAAAACCTTAAAGTGCGTTTGGGAGTTTAGAATTGAATGGAAAGAAACGGTCATTAACAAAATGGAGCAGAGTAGAGTGTAATAAAAAGAAAATTCCACTGTTTGTGAGTTTTATGATAGAAAGGAATGGTTTTATATGACCATTTTTTAGGAGTTATTATCAAATGAATGGAACGGAATATTTTAAAACTTCTTTCTTCCAATATTATCCATATGACTAAATTTAAAGAAAATAATAACGTCCATTAAATAATTATAATATTTATGCAACAACAATAACAACAACAACAACAACAACAAAAATAATAATTAATGGTAAAATAAGATACTCAAAAATTAAGAATAAAAAGAGAAAGCATGTAACAAAACTATTTAAGAAAATATTCCTGTTGCACAAGAGGAAACATACAATAAATTTGTAGTGTTGAAAGGTGTGAGAGAGAGATGGCAAGAGCGAAAGACATATGGTAGGAGGTAGGTATATATTATGCCTGAATACTCGATCAGGTCGGCCCTACTTGAAGCATTTGGGCACATGGATCAGGCATCAGCAGGGTTCAGACTTTGCCTTGCTGGAACATGTGCACTTTTTTTTTTAAATTTTTTTTGTGAATAATATTTATCTTATGGAATTATTTTTTTAAGTTATCATGAATTATATTATTTTAATAATCTTTTAGACATTTTTTTATCATTACAATTTTTTAAATCTCTTTTCAAAATTTATTTTTACTTATTATTATGTAAAAATAATTGACAATTGTTGTTCATTTGAACATTTAAAAAATTAATTTTGATTCTAATATTAGTTTCATGAAGAATATATTTTAAATAATAATAATAATAATTTTTAAGGAAAATTTTTTTTATATATTTTTAAAAAAATACTTGTAAAAATATTTTTGGGTTAATCGGGCCATCTTGATGCCCAACTATACATTGGGCTGGGCACCAAGCTGGGGTGATGCTTAGCCTAACCTTGCCTATGTGCAACCCGAATAGAAGGTGAGAGAGATGGCTGAAAAATGAAAATAACAAATGAGATTTTTTTTATTAGAATATGAGGTTAGAGGTAATTTTGTAAATGAAATAATTATATTGTGACATTTCATCCTTGACCCCCCAATTTGGGTGCACAAAAAATATTGAGCCATGGATGGCAAAGGAGGGCTTTAGAGGTCCTTCCTTGCCATTACATTCTTCTTTAAAAATAAAAATACACAAATAATAGATTAAGTCTTTTAACCATCCCCTTCTATTTCATTCCCTCCTAAAAAAAATCTATCAAACATAGTGTTAGATCCTGAGAATGAAAACATCCCCTCTAGGCTCTTAATTGCTCCCACAAAATTTATGAATTAAATATATATAATTTTCATAATTATTAAATATTAAATATAGTCATAAATATTATTACTATAATTATAAGAAATATAATAATTTTTATTATCATTATTATTTAATTATTTTTACCATGAATTATAATTAATAAATGAGCTAATTTAAATAAATTAAATATATATAATTTAATTATTTAATTATTAATTATTATGTTTATAAAAATAATTGAAAGCAAAATATATCAAGTAGCATTTCCAACCTTAGGAAATGCCACCTGAGTTATTTAAAAATTTAAATATATATAATTTTAAATAATTAATATAATGATTTTCAGTATTATTATAATTATAACATATATAATATAAGAAATGCTATGTTATTAATATACTAATTAATCACCTAAACATTTTATAAAAATAAATATAATAATAATTATTATTAATTAGCGTTAATATCAAATTAAATAATTGTTAAATAGTATTATTATCAAAATAAAAAATATTCATTTAAAAAAGCAAAGGTAGCGTTTCCACTTTCCACACTGGGGGCATTTTCCTAGGCTGGAAACATCATTATTATTAAATTTTAAATACTCAATATATTCATAAATATTATTTTTATAATTATAATTAATATATTCATCATCATTATTTTATCTATATTATTTTAATCATGATTTTGATATAATAAATGCATTTAATTTAAAAAAATTAAGTGTATATCTAATTAAATAACTTAATTATTAATTTTTTATATTTATAAAAATAATTAAAATTTAAAAAAAGTCTATTGCTTAGTGCTTTAGAAGATATGTTCTTAGATGGTAATGAACTTCCCAGCAAAATATATGAGGCCCAGCAAATGCTTTGTTCAATTGCTTGTGCTATGAGAAAATACATGTATATCTTAAAAATTACATCTTATTTTGTAATAAGTATTGGTTATTAGGAAGTGCCCTAAATGAAAAGCATCACGATATGAGAAGAAATCAAGTCTTGAGAAGGTACTATGGTATTTTCCATTATATTGAAATTTAGGCACATGTGTCCGGAAATGTAAAAATTGCCAATCTGTTGACATGGCATGAGAATGAAAGGATTAAAGATGATAAGTTTAGGCACTTTGCAAATTCTCCTCAGTGAAAAAAAAAATTAATTTTGAATACCCTAATATTGGAGATGAATGAAAAAAAATATTTGGCTTGCATGCTCAACTAATGGAACCAACTCACATAATGTTCAGAGTAGTACCCATAGTTTAGAGATGAAGAAATACCACTTCTATTTGTTTTTTAAAAAATAAATGAAAAACACAAAGGTGGCATTTCTTTCAAGAGGAAACTCCACCTTTCGTTTTATTTTAAAAAATAATAATTAGAGAGGCAGCATTTCCTAAAGTAAACACCTTTGCTAGTACAATAATAACTTGGCATTTCATTAGTTAATGAAATGCAAGTTGAGACTTTACATAGCTTTGAAAATTATAACATTTTATAAATGTCATGAAACTAAAATTTCAAATAGTAATGCTTTTTACCCATGTAAAAAATTTCAAATCTATTAAATTATAAATAAATTCCAATAGATTTTTACCCATGTAAAAAATCATAGTATTATTTTAATTAGCCAATTTGGCTAACTATTAGATCATTATTATTGGCAACAACATCAATAAGTAATTAAAAATAATATATTTGTTTTTCATATACTTTAATATATATAATCATTTAAATATTATCATTATTTACAAATGACCATGCACAATTTAAAAAGTCAACTTTTAATATTTACAAATTATCCAGAAACTTATAACTTAATTAGTGTACTTGTACTTTACAAGTGAATGGATTTGTTATACTCTAAATGCAAATTTCTTAGTGGGGATCCATAAATTTTGAACGAAGTCTTTTAACTTACTAAATTATTTTACTTTATAGCTTATATAATGTAAACAAACACATTTTCCTATAAATATCAAGATTTTAAAAATTAGATCGATCATCACACCAGATAAGGCAGTAGTTCAAGAGTTAATCATCGGACCAGGGTTGAATTGTGGTCAAACTAACTGTGATTAATTTAATATTTTTAAAATAATATACATATAAAAATAATAAAATAATTTTTTGGTAACCATAAAACTTTAACAATATTTAAATAAAATTTATTTATCTCAAATTAAAGAAAATTTATAAATAACTTGTAATTTATATTTTAATTTTGTTAAAAGTTTAATATGTTTTAGATATCAATTTTTTTCTTCAATTTTTATGATTTAAATAGCATGCAGATTGTTATATAGGCATATATTAACATTTAATAATATTAATTTGAGTCCTTGTTGCTAGAAGTTTGAGTCCAAATAATTAGCTTGAGTTGCTGGAGACTGAAGAGCGAGGAATTTTTTTTAAAATTATGACTAGCCATCCACTTAGATGCGATGCAGATTCAAGATAATAGGCGTTGGCTCTAACTTAACAGTAGGACATTGGGTAATTCGGTTTTGAAAGTTTAAAGAGTCAATTAGATCAAAGTAGAGTAAACAACACCTAGTGTTCTTGAGGGTATAGTTCAAAGATAAAAATGGACTTTAGCCATTTATACATCTTAACACACAATTCATAAGTCAATTTTAAAGATACACAAGTTTTTGAAGGAGTTATAAATTTTGAATGAAGAATTATAATTTTTCACACCATTTTAATTCACAACTCAACTAGTGTGAAAAACTTATTCACCTATAAACCTCAAATACACAAGTTGAGTTGTTAAGTTGTTAAGTTTAAAAAGACGATTTATATATAATCTTAGAGTAATATTCGTAAATAATTATATTTAAATTATTACATATTAAAATATTAAATATCTTAAGAAGATCCTATTAAAAAAATATGATATTTTTAATTACTTACTAATATTTGTAACATTGGTGATTTGATAATTACCTAGTAGCTGATCAAAATAGTTGGTTTAAATGATGTTTTTGTCTTTTACATAGGTAAAGAATAATACTCCCTCTGGTCTTTATTATAGAACAATTTTAAATGTTTCACGCGTTTTAAGAAAAGTTAGTTTTTTTTATATCATAAAAAAATGAAATGTATTTTTATTTTTACCCTTGGCCTTAAATAATAATATAACTATATTAAATACCTCCACGTTAATTAAGAATGGATAAAATTAAAAAAAAATAATTTAATTTTTATAAGGTATCCTATATTTTGGACCAAATATTACTTGTAGAAAGTATCTTATAAATAGGATCGGAAAAAGTATTATTCTATTGAGATTTATTTGTAATTTAGGGGACTTATTAATAATATTTTTCTTATAAGGTTCGTTACTCGTTAGTAATCAAGGGTTCATCAGGCCTTTGTTTAACTTTCTTGAAGTGCACATATTCAGATTGGTTGTGAGTTCATGCGATCCTTCCCTAATGGGTTAGTGCAATGGATGGTCTCAAGACAAATAGGGAGTGGGATTTTGAGTTCACACCTATTGGGCCAGAGGTATTTATGGGGCAAAAAATGTGGGTCCAACGGAATTTAGTTGGGTATATAGAAGGGCAAGAAGAGAAGTGGAGGAAGTGAAGAATATTGTTGAGCATTCTCTTGCTGTACGCTTCCTCTGTCATGTCTCTTCTTTCTCCTTCCCTCCTTTCTGGTGTCATTGTGTTATTTCATTATTATAGTTTTGTTTTGATGATCTGAAACTTATTGATGCACTCAGCTTATGGATTATTGAACATTAAAACATAAGTATCTCAGTTTTATCTCTTAATCTGTATAATCTGTGTATTTTGATCGTTACAATTTGCGCTAGACATATTTGAATTTCTTGGTCATTATAGAAAATTAAACAAGTATTTGCATGAAAAATCTAGAAACTACATTTCAATATTTTATTGTGATTACATGAACTATATATGTGAATTTAGACGTAAAATACATTTCAAATTTTTAAAAACTCGTACTTTATTTATTTTCTCTTACATAACTATTGATACAAGCAAGCATGAGAATGCTAAAATGACTATCCAAATGGTAACAACGTAAAGATAAAGGGCAAAGACTTGCCCCCAAGTAATTGGATTTTGGATCTCATTATCAAACTTTATTAATTAGCAATAGTATACCAACATAAACTTCTCTAGAACATTCTTGACATTTTTAAAGAGCCAATTGATTTATCAGTAAAGATGTAATGCGATCCTTTATTGATTCTGTAGAGAAAGTGTAGGAATCAGAATCCTTGTAAATCACATCAAATGTACGACTAAAGTTTAAAACTCGCATCAACAAAGGTTTTCCCAATTCGGTGAGGTTAAGCAATTCGTCATTTACATTCTTCCACGCACTTATCACTTGCTTGTTTAACTCATCATTGGCTTCTTCTCTCTTCACACCATGCTGCTTCGTGTAACACTCAATGGCAGAAGCAACATGCCCACTCTTTTGCTCATGCTAACAAATACAAATTAAACTAATTATTGAGTTGAGTAATTAGTGAACATTTGATTATCGAAATATCATGAAAGTATCTTAGTTTTTATTTGTGATATAATTAAACACAGACATTACAGTTAAACGAAGATTTCACCCTTTAATTATTTGCATTGGGGCATTTGGTCTTCTAAACTTTTTTTATTGTGCAATGTTTATTTTCAACATTTGAAAACAATGTAATGTTGCCTTTATAGTTAACAAGTGTTAACTTTAACCATTTAGATGACCCAAAAACTTATGGAAAAGATCTTGAAAATTATAAAAAAAAATACCCTAGAAGAAAATTCACTGCTACAAAAATGAGATTTAGTAGCATGTATTTTATAGCAATTAAAAACAAAAAGCCACTAAAATTAAAGCTAAAAGATCTTAGGTGACATTTCTTATATCAAATATGACACTGCTTATCAATTATTCTTTTATTTACAGTTTTAGTAAAATAACAAGATGTGGCATTTTTTACATGAAATGCCACAACTTCTTATTATGGAACTATCAAGTGGCTTTTAATAACAAAACACCACAAAATTTATTTTTAAAAAAATTTAAAAAACATAATTTTAAATAATTCATATAATGATGTTTAGTATTATTATAATTATAAGAACTTTAATATAAGAAATACAATGTTATTAATATAATAATTACTCACTTAAACTTTAAAAAAGAAATATAATAATTTTTATTATTATTAATTTATTAGTTTTATTATTAAAGTATATACTCCCTCTATTAAAATGTAAGGCATTTTTAATCTAATCTCACCCCCAATAAAGTAATTATCTACTTTCAAACTAATCCTGTCTTTTCATATTTACCCCTATTAAATATCCTATAATAAATATAAAGTTAGTATCAATAGGGGCACTTTTGAAAAAAGATAATAATTATACCTCCAAAGACTAAAAATATTTTACATTTTTGAATATTTAACTTTTCAAAAAATGCCTTACATTTTTCAATAGAGGGAGTATATAATTATTAAATATTATTATTATCATAATAAAATAAATTTAAATTTACAAGCTAGAGGTGACATTTTCATCCTTTAAAAATGCCACTTGGGGGCATTTAAATTTTAAAATTTAAAGCTTCAAGTGGCGTTTCTAAAGGGTGGAGATGCCATCCCCAGGCCATCCGAGAGCTTTTAAATTTTAAAATTTCAAAACTTCAAAATTCTCGAGAATGGAAATATCATTTCTAGGCTTTTAATTACACCCACAAAGTTATTAATTAAATATATATAATTTTAATAATTACTAGTACTATATATAATCATAAATATTATTACTATATTATAATAAATATAATAACTTTTAGTATCATTATTATTAATTATTTTCACGATGAATTTAATATAATAAATGAGCTAATTTAAGTAAATTTTGAATATATAATTAAATTATTTAAGACAAAATACATCAGGTAGCATTTCCAACCTCAGGAAATTCCACCCGAGTTGTTTAAAAAATTAAATATATATAATTTTAAATAATTAATATAATGATTTTCAGTATTATTATAATTATAAGATATATAATGTAAGAAATTTTATCTTATTAACATACTAATTAATGACCTAAACATTTGGTGAAAAAAAAGAAAGATAATAATAATAATTATTATTAATCACTGTTAATATCAAATTAAATAATTATTAAATAATAATATTAGCAAAATAAAAAATATTTACTTGAAAAGGCAGAGGTGGGCGTTTTCAAAATTTAGTGAGTTGCAAATTTTTGAAGGTACACTTGTAAATTTTAGAAGAAAACTTATAATTCATCAATAATACAGTAATTTAATTTACAAATAAATTAATGTGAAATACGTTTACTTATAAATGTCGGATATACTAGTTAATTTGTTAATTTTGAAAAGCTGATTTATAAACTTTGGAAAAATATTTATAAATAATAATTATGATAATAATTAATATTTACATATTAAAATATCAATATTTTAATAAGATATAGTCAGTTGGTCAAAATAATATTTTTGTCCTTTACAAAATAATATTTTATTTGTCTCATGGTATTTATTTGTAATTTAAGACACTTAAATAGTACTAATTTTCTTAAAGGGTACTTTTTAAGGTTATTTTTTGTAATAACCCAGAATATTTATAAACGTAGAATAGGTAACAAGAAAATTTTTTGTATTTTTATTAGTTGTTGGGGAAAATTACAAGTGTTGGAGGCTTGGTGGCATTGCATTTGATTCTTGCTTAATAGGTTCTTAGTTCAAATCCTACTAAAACAAGAGGGAAATTTTATTTTTATTATTTCAGTCCTTCGTGGAACTATCAAAATGCCCTCTGAAAGAAATGGTAATATAGCACCAGAATTTTTTTTTTTTAATTCATCTTCTCCATAAATTTCCCTTCCAAAACCAATCAACAATTTGGGAACCCATTAGAAAAAAATCCTCCGCATCCTCTGTCCTCTTCCTTCTTCAACCTCTCTTCTTTGCCTTCCGTCTCGTTTGTCATTGATGACCACGAGAGTGATGGAGTCTCCCGCTTACTCCATTCCTCCATCGATTGTAGCAGCATCGAAGATTCTTTCCTCTCTCTCTCTGCATCGCCAACTGTGAGTTGGGTGGAGCTTGTCTTTCCTCTATCTTTTGTGTTTAATGTTCAATTCTTCTCTTTCATCTTTGTTCTTGCCGTAGTGTGGGTATGGTCGAACATTCTCCTTCTTCTCCTCCTTGTTCAGCGCCACAGACTTCTCCCTCTTCCCTTTTCTCTCTTTGTTTCTGATATGGGTGCTAAATATTTAGATATTTGTTGCTCTTTTCTGAACATGAGTAGCTAGTTTACTTGTTCTAGGATTATTTCTAACATCTATATGGATTAATTAAGACTTGATTATTCCTCTCTTTAGATAGTTAATAATATTTATGTGTTTATTTTATCCTATGCTTAATGTTTCTAAATACTTGCTCACCATTTAGATTGTTTTGTTCACTTGAGTTATGCTTGAAAAAGTTAATTTAGGTGTAGAACTTGAATAAAATAATGTTGGCCTTGAAATTTACAAAGATAAATGGATGATTTTGTTGATAAAATATAGATATTTTATTAATACTTCATAGTCTCATGCATTAAGATGGAGCTTAAAAGTTGTGTTTTCATTAATTGTTTTCAAGAGATTGTGAAGTTTTAGTATTTGCAAATATACTTAATTTTGAGAAAGATTTTTCAAATAAATTAAAATATTAGACTAACACGTATTTTCATTAAAAATTTGTTTGAGAAGAATCAATTTAAGTTTTATAAAATAAAAAAGGGAGAGATAATCCTAAGTTCTTACCTGTTGAAGTCAAAGGTTTAACCATTTACTTGTTTTAAAATACTTTTTAATCTAATTTTCATTACTCCTGCACAAGCTTTTTATTTAATTTTGTTCAACCTAACTCAAAGCTAAATAGTGAATTTTTAACTTTCTTTTGCTTAAATCCTTGTAGGAACAATATTCTTGGAAAACTCTCTATACTTGTGACGACTCCTACACTTGTAGTAATGCTTGATGGCAAACAACAACATAGGAATAAAAAAATCAAACCCATTTTTTTTAAAAAAAAATAAATCCCACAAACCAGAACCGAAGGAAACTGGTGAGAATGCAAAGATTGGAGGAGGAAGCAACAAAGGACGACTTGGAGTAGAGGAAGGAATATATAAGGAAGAGAAGAATCATAGCAAGAAAGAAAGGCGTCGAAAAAGCTGCAGCCTTGGTGATCGAAAGTGGTCAAGTGAATGGCGATGAGATGGACAAACTAGTTGGATTTATGCCGTTGAAGCTGTGGACGAGGGCAATAATTTCGAGAAGGAGAATGGGTGGCAATAAGATCCACCACGAGCGTAGAACTCGCCAGCGGTCACGGAGCTGAAAGGGCTCTTCTCATTTGCCTCCACCACTGGTTGCATTGGGTGCCTTGAATTTGTTTGCTGGAAACTAAACAGCGAAGAATTTTTTTTTTTTTTTAAGTTATCACTAGGCATCCACTTGGATGCCATGTAGATCATATGTCGGCCCTACATTTTTAAGATAATGGGCATTTGCTCTGAACGGCAGGATATTAGGTGATTTGATTTTTAACGTTTAAAGGGTTGATTGGATCAAAGTAGAATATACAACACTTAGCGCTACTGATGGTATATTTCAAAAACAAAATTGAACTTTAATCATTTATAAATCTTAACACACAATTTATAAGTCAGCTTTAACGATACACAAGTTTTTGAAGGAGTTATAAATTTTGAATCAAGACTTATATAATTTTTCACACCATTTTAATTCACAACTCAACTAGTGTGAAAAACATATTCACCTATAAACCTCTTAAACAGAAGTTGATCTATTACTTTTTAAAAGATGATTTATATATATAATCTTGGAGTAATATTTATAAATAGTTATATTTAAATTATTACATATTAAAATATTTAATATTTGAATAAGATGTTGTTAAAGCAAATATGATATTTTTAATTACTTATTAATATTTGTAGCATTGGTGTTCCTATAATCTTCTAGTAGCTTATCAAAATGGTTGGTTTAAATGATATTTCTCTCTTTTACGTATGTAGGTAAAGAATAATAATTGTCTATATAGATTTATTTGTAATTTAGAGGATTTAATTAGTAATATTTTTCTTTTAAGGTTCGTTGGTACTCAAGGGTTTCAATGGGTCAATTTAACTTTCTTGAAGTGCACATATTCGGATTGGTTGTGAGTTCATGGGATCCTTCCCTCATGGGTTCGTGCAATGGTTGGGCTGAGGACAAATGTGGAGTGGGTTTTTAAGTTTACACCTAATGGGAAGTAAGTTGGGTATATAGAAGGGCAAGAAGAGAAGCGGAGGACGTGAAGAATATTGTCGAGCATTCTCTTGCCGTACGCTTCGTCTGTTATGTCTCTTCTTTCTCCTTCCCTCCTTTCTGGTGTCATTGTGTTAGTTCATTATTATAGTTTTGTTTTGATGATCTGAAACTTATTGATTTACTCAGCTTATGGATTATTGAACATTAAAACGTGAGTATCTCAGTTTTATCTCTTAATCTGTATAATCTGTGTATTTTGATCGTTACAATTCGCACCAGAGATATTTGAATTTCTTGGTCATTATAGAAAATTAAACAAGTATTTGTATGACAAATCTAGAAACTACATTTCAAAACATAATGTTATTGTCGTTACATGAACTATATATGTGAATTTAGACGCATGATAAATTTCAAATTTTAATAAACTCGTACTTCATTTATTTTCTCTTACATAACTATTGATACAAGCAAGCATGAGAATGCTAAAATGACTATCCAAATGGCAACAACATAAAGATAAAGGGCAAAGACTTGCCCCCAAGTCATTGGATTTTGGGTCTCATGATATCAAACTTTATTAATTAACAATAGCATATCAGCATAAACTTCTCTAGAACATCCTTCTTCACATTTTTAAAGAGCCAATAGATTTAACAGTAAAAATGTAATGCGATCCTTTGTTGATTCTGTAGAGAAAGTGTAGGAATCAGAATCCTTGTAAATCACATCAGCTGTACGACTGAAATTTAAAACTCTCATCAACAAAGGTTTTGCCAATTCGGTGGGGTTAAGCAGTTCCTCATTTACATCCTTCCATGCACTTACCACTTGCTTGTTGAACTCATCAATGGCTTCTTCTTTCTCCACACCATGTTGCTTCATATAACACTCAATGGCAGAAGCAACATGCCCTCTCTTTTGCTCATGCTAATGAATACAAATACAAATTAAATTAATTATTAAGTTGAGTAATTAGTGAGCATTAGATTACTTTTTCCCCGTTATTGAAAGGCAATAACTTCTAAAGACTAGTTTTATTAAAAATCATCATGTGTTACTCTCTCATTGCACAACCCTGTGTTAGTCAATCATAGAATCTCAATCCATGAATAATATTTATTGGACAAATTGGTAAGAAGGACCATGAGGCAAAGATATTTTGGAAAAGGATCAAGGTCCTTGCAATGAATTAAGATTACGTGAATTATGGTCATAATCTTGATTCACTTGAATGACCATCTTTTTTCTAAATAAATTTGTCTCTTGGTCCTTCTTAGCTAGTTTTCCCCATTTTATATTGATGATATAAAAAAAATGTACTTCGTCATCATCTTTATTCACTTGAAGGACTTTAGACATTTTTCCAAATAAGTCTACCTCTTGGTCCTTCTTAGCAATTTCCCCTATTTTATATTGATGATCTAACGAAAACGTACTCGATTTATAATATTAAAGAAAATAAGTTATAAATTGATGGTTTAGGTGGCAAACTTTCCTTTATACTAAAAGTTCTAGAGTGTCTGCAATCCTAAACTTAATTTTAGTACAATATTTTTTTTTAATATTTCAAAATGGTAAAATATTACCCATATTATTAATAAATTAATGTTAAATTTAACTATTAGTTGATCAAAAATTATAAAAAATGACCAAATTTTTTTCTTATGGCCCCTTCCTTTAATTTTGATGAGTCATTATTTGTAATTTTTGGGTCTTTTTCAATTATTTTTTTATACCTATTGGAATTCTTTTTTGTAATTTTTGGTAAACTAACAATTAAAATTAACTTTTATTAATAATAGGGGTGACATTATCTGTTTTCAAAAGTTAAAAAGCAAAACATTATATATTAAAAGTAAGCTTATCCCATATGTTTTTTAACTTATAGTTTAAAAGTAAAATTATTCTTTGATAAATTGATTATTGTAATTGTGTGCCAAAAAAAAATTGATTATTGTAATTAGTTACCTCGCTGCTCATGATGTCATCAAGAAGCCTCCCAGTAATTTCTAAAGCTCTAAAGATTTTAGGGTCCTTGGCGACCCATTGAAAGACTTCCTCTGTAGCAATATTTCCCATCCCAATGAATGACGTGGCAGTCCATGGTTGGTATACAATTGCTATTAAACCACTTGGCCTCAACCATATAGGCTTGCGCCAACCTTTTCATCTGTCAACCAACAATCCCAATTATGGTTTTTTTGGTGCAGAATATAAGTCATTGTTTTAGCTAACCTTGATCCAAAATATAAATAATTTATTAATCTAGATTCTTGTGTTAACTGTGAATTTATTACCTTGGTTCTCACTCATCATAAATTAGAACTAAAAGTACAAAAAGAAAACAATATATATTTTCATAAAAATAAGAATTTTATTGGTCTGTGAATTATTGTTGAAAGTTGCTTATATTTTAAACCAAAGGGTGAGGAACTCATAGAATAATGCAAAGGAATACGAAGAGAATGAATGTAATTTGTTATTAGAAAAAGAGAAGGAACGTAATTTCTCAAGTAGTTTATTTTTTTAATCACACAGCAATCTGTGATGAAAATAATAATAAAATATTGCAAATCGATTTTGGGTATGGATTTCATATAAGGCAGATTGTTTTGTCGCAAATAAGGCATTGCAGAATTTTTGTGATTGTTTTTTTTAAAAAAGAAACTTTAATTCCATTTAAAATTTCATCATAAATTTTTTTATTATTAACGTCATCTAATGGAGTCTTTATATGTATATAAACACGAGTAGAATTGTAATTGGGCTCTAAAGTTATAGGCCTATGGGTATTTAAGATTTTAAATTTGTCCTTGGTTCATTTTCATCCCTTAATATTTAAAATCATGGCAATCTCCTCCTATCATTAACTTTGACCATTAGTTAACTAAAAAATTATGAGTTTTTTTTGGTAATTTTATGTAATTTTTTGATCCTTTAATGTGATTCTTTTAAATATTTTCTATAATTTTTTAGTTAACTAACGGTCAAAACTTACAGTAAGGAGAGATACTATGATTTTAAATGTTTAGGGATGCAAATGCACTGAAAACAAGTTTAAATTCTCATATGCTCCTTGGCCTATATTTCAAGGGCCAAATTGTGATTTTGCCCTGTAAACATTAATAGGAAAATTAATCTACAAGTTTTTATAGTTTTCCTCAATTTAGAAGTAAGTTCTTGTATTTGTTTTAATAAAGCTTTTATAGTTTAATCCATTAGATATGTTAGTCTTTGAAGGTTAAAATTATAAATGTATAATTAACTTTCTAAAATTTAAAACAGTATTAAAGTTTCTATATAATTTTATTTAATATGTTTTGTCAAAAAAGAAAAAAATTGATTTAATAATATTATTATAATTTTTTAAAATTTTTATGAAAATTCTGTATGCATAAAAATTATTTCAAAGACACCTATTATTATATAAATTTTGAGTTATAAAATTATGTAATTAATTAAAAATTTATATAGTCTTTTAATAAGAACATAAAAGGTTTGAATGAATTTTATTTTTCAAAAATCAAGAATTTTAATATTCAGGGATTAATAAATTCAATAGATCAAAATTATAAGGGTTTAATCAAAACAAAATAAATTATAGGAACCTCATTCAAAATTGAAAGAAATTACATGGATCTGCAAATTAATTCTCTAAACATTAATTATTCTTATATTTTCTTTGATAAAATTATTCTTATATATTGAAAGAACTGATATATTTGATGAGAAAATTTAACCAAATGTTACTTTCTGAAAATTAATGGAGGCATGAAAGCAAAAAAAAAAAAAAAGTATCTTACTTCATCTTTGGCATACTTTACACAAAATGCTCTTCCTTCCTTGGTCATTTCTTGCTTGATGTCTTCATAAATATCAAAAAGTGCTTCATAAAAGAACTTCATGTATTCTGGCAGAAAATCAACGCACGTGATATGCCATCTGAAATGGCATTTCCAGAACTCTCTTAATCTGGACTTGTAGGTAAACCAAATTCTCTACTTGAATTAAAAAAAATAAGAGAAAAGAAAAAAGGATTAAAGGAAAATTTTACCTTTAAACTATAGGTGCAGAAGCGTGTAGGATTTTAAACTCATTTTTTATGCAATATTTCCTTCCAACTTTTTAAAAACAATATAATATCACCCCTATCATTAATAAAAGTTAATTTTAACTAAATGACTTGAAAATTATAGAAAAGAACCTCAAAACTTATAGTAAAGAAAATTTTGTGGTCTTTGTTTGTAATTTTTTAGTCAACTAATAATATAAGTTAATATTTGTTAACAATAGAAGTCATATTGCATCATTTTTAAAAGTTAAAGAAAAACATCACATTAAAATGAGTTTATGGTCTCACATATTCTTAGATCTATAATATAGGGACAAATTTAATATTTAACCAAAAAAAGGACTTGGTTTTTCTCCACTAAATTTTTTCTCTACTACACTTCTATTGCAAATATAAACTGTTCAAATTAAATTTTAATGATATATAATAATTTACACCTTTTAAAAAATAATAAATTTATATCATCAAATCTAATTTAATAGTCTAGATTTGCACAGCTTTTTCAATTGCAGTGGAGGGAAGCCAATTATATATATATATATATATATATATTATATATATATATATAAAGATGTTTGCTTATCGATTTGAAGTTGGCAAGTGATCAAACCTCTCAATCGCTGTGGTCAAGAGTTGCAACTCTTCAAGTGTACCATACACGTCGTAAATATCATCAAGGACTGATATGAAGCAAAGAACTTTGGTAGTTATTTTTCTTGCTAGAGAATAGTATGGCTCAAAATACACTCCCAGTATCCAGTAGTAAGATTCCACCAATCTATCTCGGGCAAAAGGAAGCTTTTTGGCAAAATCTAATTCTTTCCACCATCTGTATATAATCAAAATCTATAATTAAGACTTTAGTAGGGCATATATTATATAAAAAATCACTATTCCAATTACTATATATTAAAAGGTTAAAGAGCAATTTCACTCTTAAACTGTATATTTAGGAATGTTTTAGATTTTAAACTCATTTTTAGTGCAATGTTCATTTTCAAGTTTTAGAAGTGGTGCAATAACACTCTTACCATTAATAAAATTTAACTTTAATTCTTAATTGATCATAAAATTATGGAAAAGAACAAAAAAATTTTATAAAAGGATCCAAAATTACAAAAAAAAAAGGACCCAAAAAATTTCTCAATCCTTTTTTGTAATTTTTGAGGTTCTTTTCTATAATTTTTAATTAATTAACAGTTAGAGTTACTATTTGTTAATGGTAGGAGTAATATTGTACTATTTTCAAAAATTAAAAGAGAATATTGTACCAAAAAAGTGTTAATAATTAATATTAAAAATATAGGATTAAATGGTAAATCTGCCCATAAATTATAGGTCCTAGAGTATGACAATAAAGTCCTAAAATAAAGAATTTATAACAGTTAAGTCTTTGTAAAATTTTTTGGAAAATTACGTTGCAAATATTTATTCAAATAGCTGCAAATAAGAATCCCAATTGCAAATGCAGACGTATATTTAGAATTTAAGTATCTTATTTGTAATTAAAAATTTTAAATTCACAACTATTTAATTAATACTTACAACTGATTTTACAGAAAATTTTATTGGAGACTTAACTGTTATAAATTAATTGTTTCGGGACTAAAATATCATTCTCCCTAATTATTATGGCCATCAGTTT
Organism: Prosopis cineraria; assembly: GCF_029017545.1. Lineage (NCBI taxonomy): Eukaryota > Viridiplantae > Streptophyta > Magnoliopsida > Fabales > Fabaceae > Prosopis > Prosopis cineraria. The sequence goes on along the minus strand of NW_026555339.1, from coordinate 22,289,991 downwards.
AGGAAAACTTACTTGGAAACATTTCCAACTTCACGTTGATATAACTTTCGAAGCATGTTGAAATCCAACTTTGCAAAGGTGAGCAAGGTTTCATTGTGGGCAGACTCATGTTGGTAAAAGGAAATATAATGCCAAGCCTCTAGTCTGGGGTAGTTTTTACGAAGTGGGTGTCTTAAGCTATAATTGACTTTTGTAGCAAGAGATGAATCCAAACGATTGGTCATTGATTCAAGATGAGTAGTAGTGAAAATGAGTGCCTCATCCAATATATCTTCTCCATGAACTCTAAGACGTGAAGCTTCATATAAGCTTAGCATTCCCTCAATATCAGTAGTTAGTTCTTCCTTAAAGTTACCTTGCTCATCTATCAACTTTTCAAACACATCTAGTATGCATATGAAGAAACAATCAATAACATGTCATATAATATTTTTGTCATGTCACTTGTATCCATTTATTGCTTGTTTGTTTAAATGCATATATTAGGCAGTTGCGAAAAATAAAACAGTTGCTTGAAGCTAAAAATCTCTATTATCATAAAAATATATGTTGTTTTCTTAATTTTAATTTATGATGAGTGAAAAAAATGTCATAAATTCACAAGCACAGTAATATAGATAAATAAATATAATGGATAAAATGAATTTTTTTTACAAACACTAAATTGCTTATATTTTGGACCAAAGTTAACGAAGAAAAAATGCTTATATTTTGAATTAGAGAGAGAGAGAGAGAGAGATAAAACAAAACAAAACTTGTTCACAGTTTATTTTATCTTGGTTTGATTGTTTTTCCTGAGTCTAAGAATCATGTTGTCAGCAAAAATAAGACTCAGTCTTACCTACCTCTCTTTTCTGTTTAAAAGAGTGTGTTTCATCATATCCAAATTAGAAATAGAAAGGGTAAATTAAAATACCGGGTGAAATGCGATATCCATGTTGCCTTAGCAGCCTAAACAAAAGTGCAAGAGCATTCAGGTCGTCTCATTCTTCGAAAGTGGTTATTGTGCCACTTTCAATATAACTGTCATGAATCTGTTGCAATAGATCGTCAATCTCAAGTTCAAAATGGTAGTCCACACCTAGACATTGGATTGCATCGATCAAATTCATCTATTGTGCAGGCTTCTCAGTCGGACACACAAGCATCTTCCTTACTTCTTCTTTGAGTATTTTAATATCCTCCTCCATCTCCTTTTCGTCAGTCCCTTCCTGCAAATTGAACTTTGTGAGATCACTCTTGATAACATTGCAAATTATGGGTTAGGGTCACAGAATTTGAGGACATAATTAAAAAAAAAAGACCTATGAACTATATTCCATAAGCTTGTTGATGCAATTAAATATGATTATCTTTCCATACACAAACAAATGGTTTAAAAAGTATTGTGAATACCGAAGATTCTGAAGCATATTGACTGAAATGGTCTCCCCAAATGCTGGGGTGATAATTCCCGGAGCGACGAGAGCAAGGGGACGAAGTAACGAGAGGCGTACCTACGAAAGACATTATGGATATGGATATGCCTCTTTGATCTTAGCTTTGAGTGTGTAACCTAATTTATATATAGGAATTTCAATTATCTTGCCACTTGCAAGTGGCAGAGCGACATATATTTAAGGAGCGCATATGCATCCTCTCATTCTGGGTTACCTTACATGAAAGTGGTATAAATTTTGATATTTTGCCCACTCTAGTTATAAGATTTTGCACCTCCCATAAATCTAGATCATTTTTATTGTACTCTTGAACGAATTCAATGATTCTTGATAATCAATTTTAGACTTTTATTGTTGATATGCATAATAATATTTAATCTAAACGACATATCTATCTATTGTTTTTTTAAAATTTAACAATGCAATGATTTTACATATTATTATTTCAATGGTTAAATAATCCTTTATTATTTGCTCCAAAGCTCATGAATAATGGGCTTCACTGTTAAAACAATAGTTTAGTACAGTTATATTTAAGGAAATACTTTTAATAATATCAATAACAATAAAATTATTATATAATCATTATTAAGAAAAAAACAACTAGAGAATAATTATAAAATATGTAATTTTAATTTCAAATTATTATTTTTGAGCTTTTAATTTTTTAAAAAAATACATTGCACCTCCTCATGTAGTGTCTGGTTCTGCTTGATAATTAAAATTAAAGTTACATATTTTATAATTATTCTCTACTTGATTTTTTTTACTTTGCAATTAGTATATAATAATTTTATTGTCAATGTTAGTAAAATTATTTCCGTAAGTATAGTCGTACTAAACTATTATATCAATAGTGCCGCCCATTTTTCACAATCTTTGCATAAAAAAAAAAGGATTTTCTTAACTATTTTAACTGACAATTTGTAAGATCGTTGTTAACTTTTGAAAGAAATAAAACTAGTAGATAAATATGTCTTTTGGATTAATTTTTTTATGCATAATAATAATAAAAGTTTAAAATTGACTATGAAGCATTATTGAATTAGTTAAAATGTTTATTAAAAATGATTTAGCCATGTGCAAAATCCTAACAACTAGATGGGGCAAAATATTAAAATTTACACTACTTTCATGTAATTTACTAAAAAATGAGAGGTGGATGTGCACCCTTCAAATATATGTGGCATCGCCATTGACAGTTTACCTCCGCTAGGAGTGATGCTTGTCCTTATGTGAGGAGGTGCAATATATTTTTTAAAATTTAAAACTTAAAAATAATAATTTAAAATTAAAATTACAAATTTTACAATTATTCTATACTTGTCCTTTTTTATTTTGTGATTAGTATATAATGATTTTATTGTCAATGTTATTAGAAGTATTTCTTTAAATATAGTCCTAGCAAACTATTATATCAATAGTGCTACCCATTTTTCATGATCTTTGGGGGGGGGGGAGGATTTTATAACTCATGCTAATATATGTGAAATCATTGTTAATTTCAGAAAAAAAAACTAATAGATAAATATGTCCTTTATATTAATAATTATTGTTACCAATTTCGTACAACTTTCCCCAAAATGAAGGGTGGATGGCATCGCCACTGACGCCAACCACTGCTAGGAGATAGGCTTGTTCCCTACAAAAAGTTAAGTTTTCCATTCAGGGGATGCAGATGTTAGATGACATTATCCCACGAAAGTGACATCCAACAACAAAAATTAGGCATGAAGGACATGTAGTACAAGGAAAAAATCATTGACACCTCAAAAAAATATTATTTATTAATTATAAATTTTAAATTATTAAAATTTCAATGACATATTATTATTTTTATTTGTAATAAGTTATTTTTTATTAGTTGGATTAAAATTCACAACAAACTTTTATAAATTTTTAATTAATACTATAAAAATTTTTAAATATTTTTTGTTGATTTCTTAAATGATAACAGAAAAAATCACAAGCAATTAAGTTGTGATTCATAGTTGATTTTTATAAATTTTTAACTACAATTACAAATAATTTTATGCGTATTTAGTAAATTTTTTAAATAATTTATCTATGTATTGATAGTTAAAAAATCATAAATGATTAACTTATAATTCACAACTTACCCTCATAACTTCTTAACTAATGTTACAAATAATCTCAAGTATATTTTTTTTTATTTCTTAAGTTGTTTATCTATAAATTAATAGAAAAAAATCAAAATATACAACTGACTCGTGAATTTTCAATTAACGTTACAAATAATTTTAAGTGTATTTTATTAATTTTACATATTATTATTGCAATGGTTAAATAATCCTTTATTATTTGCTCCAAAGCTCACAATAATGGGCTTCACTGTTAAAACAATAGTTTAGTACATTTATATTTAAGGAAATACTTTTCATAATATCAATAACAATAAAATTATTATATAATCATTATTAAAAAAAATCAACTAGAGAATAATTATAAAATATGTAATTTTAATTTCAAATTATTATTTTTGAGCTTTTAATTTTAAAAAAATACGTTGCACATGCTCATGTAGTGTCCTGGCTCTGCTTGACAATTTAAATTTAAATTACCATATTTTATAATTATTCTCTACTTGATTTTTTTTACTTTGTAATAAGTATATAATAATTTTATTGTCAATGTTAGTAAAATTATTTCCGTAAGTATAGTCGTACTAAACTATTATATCAATAGTGCCGCCCATTTTTCACAATCTTTGGATAAAAAAAAAGGATTTTCTTAACTATTTTAACGACAATTTGTAAGGTCATTGTTAACTTTTGAAAGAAATAAAACTAGAAGATAAATATGTCTTTTGGATTATAATTTTTTTATGCTTAATAATAATAAAAGTTTAAAATTGACTATGAAGCATTATTGAATTAGTTAAAATGTTTATTAAAAATGATTTAGGCATGTGCAAAATCCTAATAACTAGATGGGGCAAAATATCAAAATTTATACTACTTTCATGTAATTTACTAAAAATGAGAGGTGGATGTGCACCCTTCAAATATATGTGGCATCGCCATTGACAGTTACCTCTGCTAGGAGTGATGCTTGCTTGTTCCCTAAAGAAAAGTCTTTGGATGCAGACATTAGATGACAATATTGCAAAAATGTGACATCCAACAATAAATTAAGGGTAAAGATTACGTGTATATCATTTGACAGGGAGGGTTTTGAAGAAGTTTATATGATTAGGTGGAGGACCAGGGGTTGGTTCTCAAGTGTATATTAAAGTTTTAAGGAAAAATTGCAATATAATTACAGAATATATAAAGGTATTAATGATCATTGAAGATAGGGAAAATGACAGTTACAGATCTTGTTAAGGCATTAATGTCTCTTAATTTAAGTCCTTGAATTATTGAAATGTCATGGAATGATCATAGTCTTTATCTATAATTAAAAAATAAATAATTATTAGTAAAATAACCAATGAAATATTACTCATGAATTTAAGTATAGTTAGTTGTAAATTTAAATAATATTACTTATAAATAAATGGAAGTCAATTGAATTGATAGATATTTTTTATAAATTTAAGAATAATTGCTTGTAAATTTTAATGAGTGGATTTATGCAAATTCAGTTGTGAATGAATATATAATCTTATAAATTTATACATCACTTATGATTCAGGAGCGACTTTTATAAAGTCATATGTAACGTTTCAAAAATTTACAATTGTTGATGCCTATATTCATGAAACTACCTATTCATTTGCAGTTGCATGCCATATATTTACAAATAATCTTTCTTAAATTCACAGCTAACTTTTTCAAATTAATGAGTGATATTCTATTGATTTATTTAACAAATAAAGACTATATATAGTCCTTCCATGATATTTCAATATTTTAAAGTCTTTATAGGGTCCATAATTGTCATTTTCTCTTGAAGATATTGGATTATTGAAATATCATGAAGGATCATGGTCTTTATTTGTAATATAATTAGAAAACACATTACAATTAAACGATAATTTCACCCTTTAATTATTTGCACAAGGGCATTTGGTCTTCTAAGCTTTTTCTTTGTTATGCAAGTGCTACTAAAAAAAGAGGTTTATATAGCAATTATTTTTGTTATTATATAGCAGTTTTCAATTATTATATAGTCTAAGGTTAATTATATAGCGGTTTTCAACAGCTATATAGTTTTATATATGTATAATGATTATTTCCAGAAAACCATGTAATAATATTTTCAAGTTTTTAGGAAAAAGATTCTATTAGACACTATATCTAACGATTATTTACAAATAAATACTAGATAGTTAGCCAATATTCAATGGTTATTTAAAAAAAACCGTTAAATATATTTCCTCTATTTTGGTAAAGTTTCTTGAGGATTTGAAGTCACTATTTAATGGTTATTTGTAAATAATCACTAAATGGTATAATCTATTTAGCAGTTATTATAAATAATTGTTAAATATATTAAACCATATAGTGATTATTTTTAAATCGTGAAAAACAAAGAAAATAAATTTTATAAATTATTTTTAATTTATGTTTTAAGTTAGTTAAAAGCTTAATATTTATTAGATATCATTTTATTTTCTTCATTTTTCATGATTTAAATAGCATGCAGATTGTTATAGGCATATATTAACATTTAATAATATTCATTTGAGTCCTTTTTCCTAGAAGCTTGAGTTGCTCAAGAAAAATCTTATCTCACCTCCATCTGCAAATCTCTTCCCACCTAGTCATCTACTCCTTCATTATTTCATGTTAATAATATAAATATCAATGTCTTGAATTGTGGAAAGGGGAAGAATTAGCACTTAACACTTCATTCTAACACTCAATAGACAAAAACCTCACCCACTTTTTTATCGTTCGTCTTTTTCACTGCCCAGTTTGCCATGGACATCGCCATTTTCAACTCATCTGCTAGCTTTTATAATAGATCGGATGATTTCATGACTAAAAGAGAACACTTAAGGTGATTATTTCCCACAAAACGTCTTGTCTTAATTTTTTCTTGAATCTCATTCATTTTCACGCATTTTCCTTATCTCTATCTTCTCTCCTGTGTTGTTCCATTCATTTTCATGACTCATTTGGTAGTTTTGTGACTGAAAAAACACCTATGGTGGTGTTTTATTGCAAAATGTCTTATTTTCTTAATCATTTTTTGTAAATCTTCTTCATTCTCTTCATCTTCGTTCTCTTTCTCACCTGTCCCATATGCTTTTCATTTTTTTTTCCCAATCCCATCTCTTGAACTAGCTGAACCAGTCAACTGGTCGGGTTTTTCAATTTTCATGGCATACCGGTTTACTAGTTTTTGACCAGTTTGATTATTCCCTGGTTTTCAAGCCTCACTTGAACTGAACTAATGATCAGTTGCCTGTCTAACCGGTTGATTTGATCAGTTTGGTCCAGTTTTTAAAACTTAGTGAGTTGTAAATTTTTGAAGGTGTATGTGTAAATTTTAGAAGAAAACTTATAATTCATCAACAATACAGTATTTAATTTACATTTACTTATAAATGTCGGATACACTAGTTAATTTGTTAATTTTTAAAAGTGGATTTATAAACTTTGGAAGAAGATTTATAAATAATAATTACAATAATAATTAAAGTTTACATATTAAAATATTAATCTTTTAATAAGATATAGTCAGTTGGTCAAAATAATATTTTTGTCTTTACAAAATCATATTTTATTTGTCTCTTGGTATTTGTTTGTAGTTTAAGACACTTAAATAGTATTAATTTTCTTAAAGGGTAAAATTTTGGATTTTTATTAATTGTTAGGGGAAAAATAACAAGAAGGGTCGGAGGCTTCGTGACATTGCACTTGATTCTTGCTTAACAGGTCTTAGTTCAAATGCTGCTAAAATAAGAGGGTGATTTTATTTTTATTATGTTAGTCGTTGTATCAAAATGCCCTCCGAAAAAATGATAATATAGCATCAATTTTTTTTTTAATTCACCTTCTACATAAATTTCCCTTCCAAAACCATTTGACGATTTGGGAACCCAAAAAAAAAAAAAAAAAATCCTCTGCATCCCTTGTCCTCTTCCTCTTCATCCTCTTTTCTCTACCTTCATTCCTGTTCGTCGTTGATGATCGCAGGAGAGATGGGGTCTCCCTCTCCTCCGTCCATTCTCCATTCCTCCATCAATTGTATCAACAGCAAGATGGAGAGATTCTTCCCTCTTCTCTACGTCGTTGACTGTGAGTTGGGTGGCGCTTGTCTTTCCTCTATAATATGTGTTTAATGTTCAATTCTTCTCAGCCATCTTTGTTCTCGCTGTAATGTGGGTATCATCGGACATTCTCCTTCTTCCTCCTCCTTGTTCAGTGCTGTAGACTTCTTCCTCTTACCTTTTTTTTCTTTGTTTCTGATATGGGTGCTAAATATTTAGATATTTGTTGCACTTTTTGGAGCTAGAGTAGCTAGTTTACTTGTTCTAGGATTATTTCAAATCTTCATATAGATTAAGACTTAATTATTCCTCTCTTTTGATAGTTAATAATATTTATGAGTTTATTTTATTCTAAGCTTAATGTTTTTAAGCGCTTGATTAACATTTAGATTGTTTTTTCACTTGAGTTGTGCTTGCAAAAGCTAACTTAGATGTAAAACTTGGATAAAATAGTATTGAACTTAAAATTTATAAAGATAAATGCATGATTTTGTTGGTAAAATATAGATATTTTATTAATCCTTCATACTCACATTAAGATAAAGCTTAAAAGTTGTTTTTCACTAATTGTTTCTAAGAGATTGTGAAGTTTTAGTATTGTAAATATACTTAATTTTGACTTGAGAATTTTTTTAAGTAAATTAAAATCTTAGACTAGCACTTATTTTCATTAAAAATATATTAGAAGGAATTAATTTAAGTTTTATAAAATACAAAAAGGAGAGATAATCCTAGGTCCTTATCTCTTGAAGTCAAAGTTTTAACCAAGTTACTTGCTTTAAAACACTTGTTAGTCCAATTTTATTACTCTTACACAGACTTTACACTTAATTTTGCTTAACCTAACTCAATATTAAATAATACATTTTTAACTCTCCTTTGCTTAAATCCTTGTGGGAATGATATCTATGAAAAATTCTCCATACTTGTAACTACCTGTGCACTTGTAATAACGCTTGACGGCAAACAACAACATAGGAAAAAAAATCAAACCCATTTTTTTAAAAAAAATTAAATCCCACAAACCAAAACCAAAGGAAACTGGTGCGGATGCAAAGATTGGAGGAGGCAAAAGAGATTGGAGGAAGGAGCGACAGAGGAAAACTTGGAGTAGGGGAAGGAATATACAAGGAAGAGAAGAGTCATAGTAAGAAAGAAAGGCACCGAAATAGCTATAGCCTTGGTGATCGAAAGTGGTGAAGTGAATGGCGATGAGATGGACAAACTAGTTGGACTTATGCCGGTGAAGCTGTGGATGAGGGCAATAATTTTGAGGACGAGGATGGGCGGCAACAGGATCCGGCCACTAGATGACTGGCGTAGAACTCGCCAGCGGTCAGGGAGCTGAAAGGGCTTTTCTCATTTGCCTCCACCACTGGTTGCATTGGGTGCATTGAATTTGTTTGGGTGGATGGGTTTTGTTCTTGGCCTAGAGTATTTGCTGGAGACTAAACGGCGAGGAATTTTTTTTTTTTAATTATCACTAAGCATCCACATCATATAAATTATTGAGTTGTGCTTTTCTCATCACTTCCCTTCTCATTTTTTCCAAGGGGTGTTCTGTGAGTGGGAGATGAAAGCAAATCTCAACTCTTGGTGCACCACAAATAGGAGTGTGCGTAACATCCTAATTTTTAATTGAAGAATTTTATTGAGGAATTGCGTTTAATCAATATTATTTGAGGTTAATTGAATATTTAGGCAATGGATAAAAGATTCAAATTTGGCCTAGAATCATGAATAAGGGTTGTAAGGGTTCAAAATGAGTATTGAGCCGAACTGAGTCCAACATAATGGGCTTAAGTGAGGATTTTTATTTGACTGCCATACGCTGCAACATACAATGCAAAAAGCTTAAAGCTTTTCTACTATAGTAAACTAGTATGTGGTTTGTATGATGCACAGAGCATAAAAAAATAAAAAATTTAAGTAAATAATAATAGTTAATAACTATTCGTAATATAAGATGTTATTTGGTGAAAATAATTTTTTAAGTGCTAGCTAATGACACTTACAAAGCACAAGCTATTCTGAACTAAAATTTATAAATATCCCAATAATGTTTTTTATTAACTTTTAAATAAAAATTTTTTTGACACACATGATATTTTTTTGTAATTGTAATTTAAAGCAATCTTTAAAACAAGTTTGAAAATGATAAGCCAATAATTAATCTTGTATTGATTTTAAGAAATTAAAAATGGTTCAAATTAATTTACACCAAAAATTAATTTCATATCAATTTGTTTTTCACTAAATTTTAAGAATGATTATTATATTTTGTTTTTAAAAAAGAACTTGCTATAAAAGGAATGAATATAAAGAACAAAAGATCACGATCGTCAAAAAATAATTTAGAAATCTTGAATCTTTACTAATTTAAATACATTCAACTATTTTTAAATGTTATATACTAAGTTATATTTTACTTATAATATTGACTTTAGTTCTTATAATACATCAGACAATTAAGAGCATGAAAATCAATTAATTAATATATATATAAAATCACATACCATGATGAGAGGTGCCAAATGTCATCCAAAGTCAAATTACACCCGTACAATTTAAAGCATGTAAAATACATTTTCTTCAAAACATTACATTCTTTTCACCTGCACATAAAATAAAAACTTGAGATTAGATGACATTCAATAGCAAACATAAAAGGGGCATCACCTAATTTCCTCACACTTGTTTTGAAAATGAAATAATCACAATAATTTAGCCATAGAAATATACAAAAGAGGAGAACATTATAATGTATTTAATTAAAATGGCTTGGTTATAATGAATAAGAGCTAAGATATTACTGAACAAAAGAATAAAGCTAACTATTAGGGTTTAAGTAGATTTAGATCTTTTATTGTAGGAGTTTCATTTGGATTATTCCTCATCATTGTCAAAGCGATCTAGAACAATTCTCCCTAAGCCTTTAATTAGATACCAATGAGATGATAATTTTAAAAATTTTGCAGGAGTTTATGTGAATGTGAGTAAGCACTCAAGAAAAAGGGAAGAAGAAATGTGAGCATAGAAGATATAATGGAAAAATGGTTTTAGGATTTGCAAGGTTTAACTTTGAATTTGAATTATAATGAGGCAGGAAAAGTAGAGAAAATATGGTGGGGTGAAGACAGGGGGTGGGTTGCTAAAAAACTCTCGGGTCAGATTTGGCTTTTCACTTTTCTAGAGTTTTCAATTTCTTTTACAATCTTTTTTAAAAATTGGATACAAATATTTTACTTATTATTTTTAAATTAAAACTTTAAATTTCATTTTTTTATGCAATCAAAAACATGAATTTCATTTAGTATTTTTAAATTAAATGTCAAGTTATGAGTAAGTTAATGGGAAGTTGAGATAGTGGGAAGATATTTGGAATAAGGTAGTTTTATTTATTTTAAAAATTAAAAAAATAAATAAAGCAAAATTGAATTAGGGACACATGTCATCGTCATCAGATACTGCTTGGGTGCATAATTTTCTTATTATTTTTTAATTAGAAATTAGAAATTAGAAATAAATAAGTTAATAAGAAGTTGGAAAATTGTAAATATTTGGACAGTGAGGTTAGTTTTATTTATTTTTTAAAAATGAAAAATGAACAAAGAAAATTAGAATTAATGGCATTATTAGATACTTCTTGTAGCATATAATTTTCTTATTATTTTAAATTAGAAACTTGCAAGTGTAAATAAATAAGTTAATGGAAAGTTGGGATAATTTTTTCATTAATTTTAAAATTAGAATTTTGAATTTTATTTATTATTTGAAATTATATTTTTGAAATTATGAATATGTAAATGGGCAATTGCGATCATGGAGAGATGTTTGGAGATAAGGTAGTTTTATCTATTTTAAAAATTTAAAATTAAAAAATAAGTAATGTAAAATAATGTTAGGGACATGTGTCATTGTTAGATGCTGTTTGCGGTTCTACCATTTTAGAAAGTTGAGATAATGAGAGGATGCTTGAAGGTAAGGTAGCTTTAATTATTAAAAAAAAATAGAGTAAAAACAAAATTAGGAACATGTGTCTTCATTAGATATTGCCTATGGTTATACTTTTTTAGGAAGTTGAGATAATGGAGAGATATTTGAGTGTAAGGTAGTTTTTTTTCTATTTTTTTAAAATTAAAACATAAAAAATAAGTAAAATAAAATATAATTAAAGACACATGTCGTTATTAGATGTTGCTTGCAGTTCTACTTTTATTTACATATAGATTATCAATATTATTATTTTATCTCTTTTTTACCATAGTAGAAGTTCTTTATTAGCTTTCAAAGTTATCGGTTAAATGCTTGTAATTGTAGTAGACTTTTAAATTTAATTCTTTCCTTTTTCTACTTTGGTTGGTTACTCTTAAATATGGTCAAGCCATTCTACCATAGTCAGTGCTAGTTGATGGTTTTAATCATAATTACCATGGCAGTGTAGGTTAAGTTGTAATTAAAATTTGGACACTTTACAGAGTTTGGAGTCTTATAGTGATTCCCTGTTGCAAGCTACTTTCACGGTTATATTTTGCTTGAGAGTTCTTGGCTTGGTTCAGGTGGGTTTTTTTTTTAAAAAAATAAAAATTGGAAAAGCTTTGTGGGTGTGTAGTTTCAAATGGATTCCAAGTTTCTGTCAGTAATGAGTTATGTATTGAACTATATAGGTTTTAAAGATATGTGCTCATTTGATAGGGGTTTCTAAACTGTCAGGTGATTACATTGCTCATTGTTAGGCTCCTTTACTCCTCGAATTTCCTTTGTTACTGTTCTATTTCGGGTTTCTTATACTCTAGTTAGTTGTAACTTTCAAACTTGATTAATATAATTTTTCCTGTTGTGACCAAAAAAAAAATCGCTCTTAATATGATGTGATTTTTCACATGAAACCATTTCTATTAGAAAATACTCAAAACACAAGGCACCTACCAATGATAGAGGCAAGGTTAAGGCTGTGTAAAAATCTTTTGGTCCAGTCTAATCTGAGACAATCTGATCTAGTCTAGTTTAAAACTAGTATTGGAGGACCAAAACTATAAAAAGATTAGATTCTTTTTTCGAGTTGGATTAGACAGAAGACCGAGCATCTGGATCACTTGGTCTGCTTCGGTCTTATAAATTTATTTTATATAATTATAATTAATTTATTAATTATTATAATAATAAGTTAATTTATAATAATTAGCAATTTTTTGTGTTTTATACTTGTGAAATCATGAATATTAAAAAAATTTTAGCATTGACCAATCTCAATATTCTCCTTTTATTAATGAAATTTGTTGTTAACTTGGGTGTAATGAACTTTAAACATGTTAAAAGTTGTTTAATGTTATCGAATGTTGTTTAATTTGAATCATTGTGTATTGTAATTGAAATACTTTGTCTTGTTATTGGAGATTGTTATAGATTTATACTTCTTCTTGTTGTGATAATTTTTATATAACCATAAGTAATTTTATTATTTTAATTGAGTTTATTAAGTTGAAATAAATTACTACCTCTCATAGAAGAAAAAAAAAACAAAGTGAGATAATGGATAAAAATGAGATCGGTCTCGTGGGTCCTATTGGTCCACTCCTGTTCAACTTTAAATTATATTAGGACCATACCAAATCACAAAATACCTAACTCAATCTTTTTCAAAAAAAAAATTGGACTTCAAATTAAGTCAAAGTCTAATTCGGTCTATCTTTTATGTAGCCCTAACTAGGACCTTATGCGAGGAGGTGCAACATATTTTTTAAAATTTGAAACTTAAAAATAATAATTTAAAATTAAAATTACATATTTTAGAATTATTCTATACTTGTCTTTTTTACTTTGTGATAAGTATATAATGATTTTATTGTCCATCTTATTAGAAGTATTTCTTTAAATATAGTCCTAGCAAACTATTATATCAATAGTGCTACCCATTTTTCATGATCTTTAGGGGAGAAAAAGGATTTTATAACCTATGCTAATATATGTGAAATCATTGTTAATTTTAAAAAAAAAATAAAACTAATAGATAAATATGTCCTTTATATTAAATATTATTATTACCAGTTTCGTACAACTTTGCCCAATGACGCCTACCACTGCTAGGAGACAGGCTTGTTCCCAACAAAAAAGTTAAGTCTACCATTTCAGGGGATGCAGATGTTAGATGACATTTTCCACGAAAGTGACATCCAAGAACAAATATTAGGCGTAAAGGATATGTAGTACGAGGAAAAAATCATTAGACACCTCATAAAAATATTATTTATTAATATAATTTTAAATTATTAAAATTTTAATGACATATTATTATTTTATTTGTAATAAATTATTTTTTATTGACTGGATTGAAATTCACAACAAACTTTTATAATTTTCTGACAAATAGAAAAAAAATTTTTAAATATTTTTTGTTGATTTTTCAAGTGATGACAAAAAAAAGTCACAAGTGATTAGGTTGTGATTCATAGTTGATTTTTATAAATTTTTAACTAAAATTACAAATAATTTTATGTATATTTAGTAAATTCTTTAAATGATTTATCTATATATTGACAGTCAAAAATTATAAATGATTAATTTATAATTTACAACTTACTCTCATAAATTCTTAACTAACGTTACGAATAATTTTAAGTATATTTTTTTATTTCTTAAGTGGTTTATCTATAAATTAATATAAAAAATTAAAATATACAACTGACTTGTGAATTTTTAATTAATATTATAAATAATTTTAAATATATTTATTAATTTCCTAACTGATTATTTATATTTTTAAATTATAAGTAAGAACTATACTTTATTATTAATATTTTAATAATTTAATATCTATAATTCATGAATATTTTTATGGAGTCCTTACTGCTATTTTCCCTATATACAATGCGCATCGTTTGCCAATGTGAAGAAATTTATATAACTAGGTGGAGGACTATGGTAGGTGGAGCACTTGGGGTTGGTTTTCACGTGTATTTAAAATTTTAAGGAAAAATGGAAATTACAAAATTTATAAAGATGTTAATGATAGTTGAAGATATTGAAAATGACAATTACACACTATCTTGTTAGGGAATTAATTTATGAAAATTGAAGTATTCAAATTATTAAAATGTTATAGAATGATCATGGTCATTCTTTAGAATAAAAAAAATAATTATTATTAAAATAACTAATAGAATGTGACTCATAAATTTTAGTTAGTTGTGAATTTAAATAATATCACTTGTGACTAAATGGAAAGCCAATTGTAAATTGATGGATGTTCTTATAAATTTATATATCTTCATTTATGAATTTAAAGATAATTACTTGTAAATTTTAGTAAGGTCATTAGTGAATTTATGTAAATTCAATTGTGAATGAATAGACAGTCTCATAAATGTATGCATCAGTTGTGATTCAGAAGTGACTTTCCATAAATTTATTAGTAACATTATAAAAATTCATAATTGATATTATTATTAAATTCACAAGTAATATATTTATGAAACTATCTATTCATTCATAATTGCCTTCCATATATATTCATAAGTGATCTTCTTTAAATTCACAATTAATTTTTCTTAAATTCATGAGTGATATTCTATTTATTATTTTGATAATTATAAGTATTTTAATTGGAAATAAAGACTATATATGGTCCTTCTTATTTCAATATTTCAAAGTCTTTAATTATCATTAATGTCTTTACAAGGTCCCTAATTGTCATTTTTCCTTGAAGATATTGGATTATTGAAATCTTATGACATAGGATCATGGTTTTATTTGTAAAAATTTAAAAAGCATATTACAATTAAATTATAATTTTTTCCCTTAATTATTCACGCGGGAACATTCGGTCTTCTAAACTTTTTTTATGGTACAATGTTCTCTTTCAACATTTAAAAATCATGCAATGTTACTCTTATAGTTAACAAATATTACATTTAATCATTAGATGACATAGAAAATTATAGAAAAGACCTTGAAAATTATAAATAGATACCCCATAAGGAAATTAATATCAATAAAATTCCCTAAATTACAAATATATTCCAATAGATTTTTACCCATGTACAAGATCGAAGTATAATTTCAACTAGTCAATTTGATTGACTATTGGGTGATTATTGAATCACTATTGGTGGAAACGATATCAATAAGTAATTAAAAATAATATATTCCCTTTGTCTCAAATTATATGATAATTTGCGATAAAATTGTGCACATTAATAAAATACAATAATGCACTTTACAAACTTACTTTTTTTTAATAAAACTATAAAATTTTAAAAATGTCCCTATACACTTAATGATTACACTATAATACCATTTTAATTCTCTCTCTCCACTTAAAGGTAATATTTGAAAAAAATATCATTAATGAAATATTATTTTTTCAAATTATCTTATATTTTAAAATAAAATTAAAATTCCTTCAAAATTCTCTTGCAATATGAGAGTATTTGTTTTGATATTATGAAAACATATACTCTCTTCATCTCGTATTACAAGGCAATTTTAAAGGAATTGTAATTTTGTTTTAAAATCATTTAAATATTATTATTATTAACAAATAACTGCACACAATTTCAAAGTTAACTTTTGATATTTACATATTATTCAAAAAACTTATAACTTCTTTAATGTATTTGTGTTTTATAAGTGAATGCATTTGTTACGATCTATTTGACAATTTATGAGTGAGGACATATACATTTTGGAGAGAAAGACTTCTAAATTACTAGATCATTTTAATTTGTGTAAATGAACAAATTACCCTCCTAAATTTTAGGTCAAGTAGCACTATAGATCCTAAACTCTTTTATTATGCAAATTGTTCTATCAGTTTTTGAAAACGATGCAATCTAATTCTTGCCATTAATAAAAGTTAAATTTTAACCGTTAATTAATTAGATAATGACCTCAAAAATTACAAAAAATGACCAAAAAAATACAATAAATGATAGATAATGACCAAGCAAAAATTTATAGAAAAGGACCAAATTTTTTTGTCCTTTTATGTAATTTTTGATGTCCTTTTTTGTCATTTTATAGTCAACTAACAATCAAAATTAACTTTGGTTAACAGTAAGGGCTAGATTGAATTGTTTTCAAAAGTTAAGGGAATAATTTGTACAATAAATGAGTTTAAGATCTATGATACTATTAGACTTAAAGTTTAGGAGGTAATTTGCTCATTTACTCTTTTAATTTATAACTTAACTAATGTAAACTATAATGTTCTAAATTTTTCAACAAATTTTCTCCAATAAAAATAGTAGTTAGCCAAAACTGAACTTTTCAAACACTTACTGTAAACACTGCCTAAGAGAGGAGTGAATTGGGCTAATTAAAATTTAAAACAAGTAATGCAAAAATAATGATAAGTAAGGAATAATATTACCAAACAAAGCTGAGTAAAGAGAAGAGGAGATTTGCATAGAGAGTTTATCTTGATTCAGCTCAATTCATTTGAACTTACGTCCAATCCCTAAGGCACCCTTGAAATTTTTCACTATATCCACCAATATTAAATCAAGTTCTTGGTTTCCATAGTATGGCACAGACTTCTCACTAAGTATGAAACTCTCCCCCTTATAAAGGTGATTACAAATCACCTTAAACTCCAAATTTAAGTTCTTCTATTTTAGATATGAAAAACATGGATAAACAAAGTAAGTTTAGTTCAAGAATAAATTACGACTATTTAAACATCTCTCAAAGAGTAAATTTATTATCATTGAAGCTAAAAAAACAATGAATAATGTAGCAAGAGCTTAGTAAGAAAAGAATGTGTATGGTTGAGTAAAACACTTCTCCGTGTTAGCTTAATGAATGAGTTATATTTATAGTTGATGCTAAGAATAGATCCGTTAGACTCATATAATTAGTAGTTGGAGTGTTGCTTTTCTTTCCTTCTAAATTTCTCTAAGAATAGGGTGATAAATCAGTGCTTTATGATAGAGTTGCATGTTTTCGGTGTCTTAAGGAAAGTAATGGCTATTTACATTTAATGTTCTCATAAAAGGTAAATAAGTTAATATTGGTAGAGCCAAATGCTATACAGGTATAAAGAAAAAACAAGAATTGAATAAGAGTTTAATTTGACTTAAGAATGTGTTTAGAAGGCTTCTTGATAGATGAATATGAGAGCCCAACACTTAGAATATGAGAGAGATGAATAACGAGTGAACTTCAATTGCACATAAATGAGATTGAAAAACAGAGCATATATATATAGATGTTTATACCAGAATAAGCAACACTATGCTAGTTTAGTTAAGAACAATATGAGAATATGTTCTAAGATGTTGTTTGGGTATAAAAGAACTGTATGGAAAGAGCTTTTTTGTAAAAGACGGTGATTGGAGAGGCTTTATTTGGGAACAAAGTTATACCCAAATAAACAAAGCTATTCCCAAATAAGGATGGCTATACCCAAATAAGATAGCCATTTTGAAATAAAGAGATATTATATGGGAATAAAGAAAATTTGTATGGATATAAGGAAGATTTGTACCAATATAAGAAAGTTACATTGGAATAAGGGTGACTTATTTCAATATAAGGTAGTAGTGGAAGAGAATAAAGGACACTTATACCAATATAAACATATTTGTATTGGAATAAGCGTTCAAGATAGTATTCCTCAACTTTTAAAGGTCATAATTCTTCCATTTTAAATCCAAAGGAGACAATGGTTGGAAATCTATAGATGTCTAGTTTCCAACGCAATATGAGCTAGTTTAACATTCAATGTAATTTGAGAGATATAATCAGAATAGTGAGCGAAGGTCAAGAATTCAGTAGGTTAGGAAGTTTCAATAGCCAAATTTGAAAAATCATATCTATTTCATATAAACTTTATTTTGAATTAAATATGTGTATTTGGAAAGCTTTACAAGTCTATTTTAAAATAAAAAACATTTCACATCAAGTGAAAGTGCATATTGAGAGGTATAAAGAAAATACTAATCAAAGGTCAAAACCAAATATTTCAAAAAACTCTTAACTCAAAGTAGAAACTTCAAAGAGTTAATAACATAATTAAACTCAAGCTAAAGCCTTTTCAAAATCCAAGTAGATTTAATAAAGAATTTGACATAAATCAAATACTTATCCTAACAAGTTTGAGCTTCAGGTAAGATGACAAAAAGGAATAGGGAGTCAGAGATTAAGCATATACCCTTAATTTTTTTGATTAAAATTTCTGCAAAATAAAAACTTCTCTAATTTATAATTATCAAAATCAGGGTTTGACATTTCTCTCTCTTTTTGATAATGACAAAACTATATACAACGCGTTAGTCCTAAGAGAGATTTTTTCTCTCCCTTAAATAGATAATAAACACAATTTAAAAGAAATGAAACTAAGAAGTACATATGGATAATTAAACTTGTATATAGTATAAAGAAAATGTTAGCCCAGAGTCAACAAGAAAAATATCAAATATAAATACTACTAATGCTATTGTTTAGTTAAAATGAAAGGCTATGGGTTGTAGAGCATTCAAAAAAGTCCATCAACTCATGATAGGCTTTGGTTGTAGGAGAAGCTAGCTTAAGAGGTTGAGAGGTAATAGGAGTAGGATTTTATAAGGTTGAGGTTTAAGTTTTTCTTTGAGATTGCTCTTAATCTTCCTTCTATACCTTTGGTTTGTTTCCTCTATGCATCCTTATTCTTCTAGTTTTCTCTTCCTTATCCTTTGCATTCTTATCTTCTCTCTTTGCATTCTTATCTTCTCTCTTTGCATCCTTATCTCTATCATTGTATCCTTATTCTTCTTTATTGTCTCTTCCTTATCCTTCGTATCTTTATCTAATCTTTGTTTACATCCTTATCCTTCTCCCCCTTTTTGTCATCATCATCTAGGGGAGTCTTAATAAACTCAACAGGCTTAAAAATATGAGAGGAAACAGGAATTGGATCAATTAAACCCACAATTCCACCTCATCCCATATGGATTTAGGATTGAATTATGAAGCCATTTAAATTAACTCTCTGGGGCCTAGAAAAGTGGTTAGTGGTTGAAGATTATCAATATTATGCTAGTTTTTTTAGGAGAAATTCAAAAATCAATTTCTTCTTAGATGATCCAGAAATGCTCAGGGAAGGTATGGTAGCTTATGCACGCTGCTCCTTAGTAGATGCATTGTCTTCATCAACATATATTTTGAGAAATAGCAGCCATTGCCTTATGCATCTTGTTTCTTAGCTACTTTTGGAATGCATCTTACATTCTTTCAAGACTGAACACCAGCATGTTTAGTACTTTTAGATCTTCAACCACCACTCTCACTTGATCATCTTGAATTTTCTTATAATTAATGGTTGACCCTAAGTTGTGAATACTACTAAGAGCGACTAAGCATATACCAAGGTCTTTCACAAATATCTTGCATAGTTCACTAATATTTTCACCCAAAGGATCCTCTGAGACATGCCCAAGAACATTACTCCCTTTCGTATTATGAAATCCAGGAGACATATGAACTGCTTCAGTAATTGTCTCATGTCATGATGTCATCATGCTCATCATCTTCTCATTCATTTTAAAAGTCGTGCTTCCTTAAGGGGTTCAAATGAAGCTTCAATCTCTTCCTTAGTCTACTTCCTCATATTAGATATCATTATATCAAGCTCCTTTCTATACACATACCTCTTGATGAGTTGGGGTGTGTAGATTCTCTAAAGTAGTCTCTGATGCCCACAGCTTGTCCAACAACCTCACATGATCGGAATACTCTAGTATTCCTATAGCAACTGCTAATATATCATTCCTACCTTCTGGAGTGAAGCTTTCTCGGCCTTATTACTCCTTAAGAGCATCTTGTCACAAAAAAAGACAACCATAATTAATATATA
The DNA here is from genome assembly GCF_029017545.1 of Prosopis cineraria. NCBI lineage: Eukaryota > Viridiplantae > Streptophyta > Magnoliopsida > Fabales > Fabaceae > Prosopis > Prosopis cineraria. The sequence continues at coordinate 22,269,536 of NW_026555339.1, read as the reverse complement.
TAATTGTATAGAAATTTAAAAGGATAAGACATAATAATATGTCTTACAATCCTCTTAGCAATCTCACAAGCCATCTCGCTTGTATAGACTCCTTTCTTAAATTGGTGTCCTATCTCCATTGTCCTCTCAAGACATTGGGGATAATGGAGAAAGGAGTATAGAAGGATCAAACTTAGCTTCTTCTTCTCTCTTCTTCTACTTTTTCTACCATCAAGAGATCATCATCTCTGGTATAGCCCCTACGAAATAAGGTATGGGGGCATTGATTCCTCTGAGTAATTTCTTACTTTTTAGCTTGTTTTTTCTGTTAATAAATTGAATTTTAGATTCTATAATTGAAGTAAATCAAAACAAAACTTAAATCAATCATAAATCAACTAATCAAAGCTTTTTCAAAAGTTTAGATCCTCACAAGTTCTTTCCAAGTATTTTCATCTAAGAATTGGTATGTCTCGAGAGGATTAGGAGGAGCCTCACCCTCTTTGACAGTGACATGTATGTATTTTCTAGTAAGACCAGTCTTGAAATTTCTCCAACTCCATCCACAATATTGAATCAAATTGCTTCGACATGCTAGATTAGAAGGAACTTTATAGGTGAGTTGCAATTAAGACAATATAATAGTTAGTAATTTAATGATAATATATAACTAAAGAAATTTATTAATTTACACTGATTTTACCTTAGTAATTTCCTAAATCTAGTCCTTCACATGTTTTGCCATATCAAATCAGTCTTCAAATAAGATAATAGCCTTGGTACATGATAAGAGGCCAAGATAACTATGAAACATGGCCTTGTGTTCCCTAATTGGATTCCATCTCTGGTTGAATTGGATTGGTAATTTGTGCCCAATGCTCCTACTCAAAGTCAAACCTCTTATTTATGTGCCACGTTTACCCCTACTCATAGACTGGCTTTGACTCGACTCCTCACTAAGGGCAGTTTGAGTGTCATCACCATTTCCATTTTGGTAACCATATAAAACCCTTGTCACTTCAACTAGCTTTTGTCATCAAGGAAACCAATTTTAACACCCCAGATAACATACTGAAATTAGTACATCTAGAGTATAAAGGCTTCTCTGTGTTAGTGCACAAGTTTTCATATACATATGCTTGTTTAAAGGCCTCTTTTCTAAAATCACGGATCATATCTTCTAACTAATCTTCATCCATATATACTTTATTGTCAATATTATCAACTACCATATATTAAGACATACTACTAGGATTGAATCGTTCACCATACCAAAGCCATGCCATATAATTCTTGCAAATTCCATCCCAAATCAAGTGCTCTCTTATTTAAGTGACACCTAATTTATTCTCATTCAAGCAATTAAAACAAGGACAATAGAACCTCCCATTATTGTCAATATTATTTTTCTTAGAAAATTCCAAAAACTCCTTAATTGCATTATCATACTCAACACCCATTTGTCTAGCATTCATTCAATTACGATCCATATGTCACTACCTAAAGAAGAATATAACTAATGTGCATGTTATTACCTTCAAACTATTTCAAATATATAAAATCCTAATTCATCTAAGATTTTAAGTAATTTAGGAAAAAGAATAAAGTTGAAAAATTTTTGGTAGAGTCTCTCTTGAAAATTAGACCTCCCAAGACTTTCAAAAAAATTTACAAGGTAAAATTCATGATTTTATGCCAAATAAATGATCACATATAATAACCTAATGCCTAACAACACTTTTAGCAACAATCAATATCAGTAACAACTAAATTTTAAACAATTTAGGGGGAACAAAAATAAAAAAAATTTCTACTTTCAACATTAGGTGTTATATAAACTCAATGTAAAAAGTGCTTCAAAACTCCTTTCTTCCCCTTTAGATTTTACTATCCTAATGCTAGGTTGTTGCATGTGTTAAAGTTGTTGTTGTTGATATTGTTTATAGTGATAATTAAATGATATTTTTTTCTTGTAAAACTTTTTATAGGACCAATATTTAGGGGACATTTTGCCAAAAAAATTTTAATTTTAAATAATGTTTTGATCACCCATATAGAAAATGATATTTTGACATTAGGTATATTAACACCCAATGTAAAAACATAACTTTCTACATTAGGTGGTCCTCACCAGATGTAGAAAGTTTAATATTTTTATTTTAAAATATGGAATATATTTCTACATCGATTTTAAATAACATTAGACAAATGGATTATGAGCCAACCCATGTGGGCTAGCATTTTTGTGAGTTAGGTTGGGCTAGTCCGCTAGATAAAAGGGGCTAGAAAACCCAACCCAAACCAATTTTTGGGTATCGGCTGGCTCACAGAAATTTATCAAAATTTTTTTAACAATTTAAAATTTATATAATATAAATATATATTTTTATTTCACATTTTAAGGAAAATTACCAATTAAAAGAACTTGTAAATAAATAAAATAAACATGGAATTCAACTAAGAAAATTCATTTTGCTAGATTTTTATTGTTAATCATCTTTTTTGCCTAGGTGTGTTATCTTTCTTATTGAGAAAGAAAATTTGAATATCAACCCATATTATTTTTCTCAATGAATTTATATTTGTAATTTTAATTAATAGATCTTATGAGATTAACAAATAATATATATTTAAAATATTTCAATAAAAACTAATAAATCATCGATTCACATACTGTAACAAAAATTTCATTTGCGAATTGTAAGAAAGATTTACATTATCTTTCAAATGTAAATAACATATTTGGGACTCATAAATTATATATTTGAGAAATAATGTCATTATTGTAGATTTATAAAAAAATATAATGTGATTGAAAAATAAAAAAATATTTTTTGAAAAATATACTTGCCCGCGGGCTAGCCTGTTTGAGCCCACTAATTTTGCAAGTTAAGCTAGCCCAGCCTATCTTAAAAAAGGGGCTAATTTGTTCAACACAACTTGTCAAATTTAACGGGTTAAATGGGCTAGCCCATGAGCTCAACTCTTTTTTTTCTGGCGCTAGTTTTAAACACAACCGATGTAGAAAGTATGTTTTCTACATCAGTTTACTCTTACCTAATGTAGAAAGTGAATTGTAAATTACAAATATTATGAAAAGGCCATCATCTAGACTTTTTACATCATTTGCCTTACAACTGATGTAAAAAGTACCACGTATATTACATAATTTGTGCTAGTATTTAATCATTCTAATCATAATTAATTATCATCCAACTAGTCTAGGGTTTTGATTTAACCACCCCATTACCTTAATCATCATCAATATTGCCCAAAGAACACTTATTTATCCTCAAAACACCCTTAGAATTTGAACCAATAGGCTGGGCACCATTAAAAATGAAACCCTAACATTAATCATTTCTTAAACTAGAAAAAAGAGAGGATTAAGAGGTAGAAGAGTTATTAGTAATGCTACCTTATGTGATTATGAGCTACAAATTGTGCCCTAGTAATGAGGAAGGAGAAACCCTAGGAATGCTCTCCAAACATGCCCAAAACTCTCCCTTCTATTTCTTTTTTTTTTTGAATAGATCATTAAACCAAATTTTGGACTGTACACCATGGTGGACGGCAGTACGTGCTGTAGTGTATGGTATAAAAATGCAAGCATCAGCTTAAGCCTATTCCATTGAGCCTACTTTGGCCTAATATCTATTTTGGATATTAAATAACCCTCATACATGATCTTGGGCCCAATTTAAATCTTAATTAAATGCCTAGAAAATTAATTAACCTCAATTGAAAACCTCAAATAACCTCGATCAAACATAATTCCTCAAATTAAATCCCCCAATTATCTATAATTTACATAAACAAACACATTTACTTATAAATATGGAAATACTAGTTGAGTTGTAAATTTTTTAACACAAACTTATAAATTTTGGAAAGGAAACTTATAATTTATCAATAATACACTATTTTAATTTACAACTAAACTATCATAGAAATACATTTACTCATAAATCTTAGATACAATAGTTAAGTTGTTAAATTTTAAAAGAGGATTTATAAATTTTGGAGGAAGATTATGAATAATAATAATTTTTAAAGTATCACATATTAAAATATTAATATTTTAATAAGATATAGTCAAAGTGATTGGTCAAAATGATATTTTTTGTCTTTTACATGGGTAAAAAGCTATATTTTTCTCTTGGTATTTATTTGTAATTTAAGACACTTAAATGGTACTAATTTTCTTAAGTCACTATTACATGATAGGCTTTTAACAGCGAATAAAAAAAACTTTTAACAGTGATTACAAAACGGTTGTTATTTTAGGGGATGTTAAAAGTTTATGACTTTCAACAGCGGTTGTTCAACTGCCATTGAAAATAAACCTTCAATAGCAGTCCTAACTCTATTGTTGAAAGTTTTCCATTGTTTAAATTTTCAAAAAAAAAAGTAGGTATTGTAACAATTGCTGTAAAAGTGGAACACTTTTAACAACTAGTATAGTAAAAACTATCATTAAAAGTAGACTTTTAATAGTGGTTTAGACACCTTTTAATAGCATTATGACTATAATCACTGTTAAAAGTTATTTTATTGAATTTGTTTCTACTTATTCCCCTAATTCTTGCAAATGAAAATATGCCATACAATTTATTGACAACTAGCTAGTTCCAATACATTTAAATAATCCAAATTTTAATGCAAAATTTTACAAAAATTACATAAAACCCAAAATTATCTATACAATTTCCTAAAAAAACTATCTAAACTTCGCATACTGTCCATAAAATATTGTGCCCAGTGTGTGAGGATTCTATCAACCTCTTCTCAAAGAATGGACTTGTAATGTCAAACATCTAAATTAAAGTATAAAATTACAATTAAAATATTAACTAACTAATTCAAATAATATTAAAATTAGCCTTTCAAAAATATATTTACCCTATTAGTAAATTAAGTCATTCTCAATGTGATGGTGTTGAGCATGTGCCTAATCACAAATATGTTGCACAAACTAGTCTTCTATTGTTACTTACAACTCTCTCTCTCTCTATATATATATATATATAAACACACACACACACACAAAAGAAATTGTTAATAAATCTTAATTATTTGGTTAATAAAGTTTTAGTTTCACTTACCTTTGCCTCAATCCACATAGGATCTTTGAGTTCATGTGCGTGCTTTTTCAGGACCATTGTTTGGTATGTTTTCATTGCCTTATGATCAACATTACAAAATTTGTAACTAATATATCTATAAAAAATGAATTAAATAATTTTTGTATAAGTACACTTACGAATCTATTGCTTTCTTTATGTCCTTATTTGGTTTGTAATGGAGGGAGTATAAGAAGAGGACTATCTTACTCTTCAATGAAAGAATAATCAACTATTAGTGGTCCTTAAAAAATAAGGTAAGTTAGAAGAAATGTACATTTAACATAAATCTATCAATCGCAAATTGGTCTTCACGAGTGCATGTGTGGAGCCATAAAAATATCTTTTTTGACTTCACATATTCTTTAGTAGAGGTACTGGGACCTTATTTTCAAAGTATTCCCTTTCTCCATCATGTGATACAGATAAAGGAATCTGAAATTATCACCTTTGCTCAATGTGATGCATAAATGATGGAGGTACTTGTGATAATATAATCGTGTCAGTTGACTAAACTTATAAGTTAATTATATTCAAGAACAACATACTTATAGCATAAATAGCTCAATTGACACTATGGTAAGCTGACTTTTTAAGAGAAGTCAATTCAAGTATTCCCATTCAATCATCATTAGATTCTCCATATCCACAACATCGTTTTCCTTTACAAATTTTTTTTTCTTTAAATGATTTATCATAGGCTAGTAAAATTATTTGTTGGAGAGGAGTCAACTATAGTGGTTGTAGTTGCAACGGGGGCTGTGGAAGTTTTGATAGGGGAAGATTTAGTGAGGGAAGCTCAAAAGGTAAGGGATAGTAATAAAAAAACATGATAAGAAAGAAATATTTGATAAAATGCATGAAATATTTAATAAAACATACAACAGCTTAAACCATACTCATAACTCTCTTGGGCCACATGATAAAAGTACCAACAGCTTTAGACATAATCTTGTCCTCGTTGGTAGGGAATGGGACGAGCACCTTTGATATTTTTACATCTTCTACCACCACTCTCACTTGATCCTGTTGCATTTGCTTATGGTGAATGGTTTGTCTTAAAGTGTAAATGCTGCCAAGAGCAATCAAGTGACTATAAGGGTCCTTTAAATATAGCTCACATGATTCACCAGTATTTCTAACTAAAAGACCCTCTAACACATGTCTAAGAACATTACTCCCTTTTGTATTGTGAAATCCAAGAGAAAGTGTATGAGGAGCATCAGCAGTCATCTTTTCTTGTGAGATCATAAGGTCAACATCATCTTCTCTTTCATTTTTGCAAGCCAGGCCTCCAAGTGGGCTTTGAATAAAGCTTCAATATCCTTCATTACTTGTTGCCTTATATTTGTCATTACAGTTTTTAGCTCCTTTCTCATAACAATGCCTAAGTTGTTAGGGTATGCAGGTGCTTCAAAATAATCTTTGATTCCACACTAAATCCAACACCTTTAACAAGCCCTCGATGCTTTGGTTTTCCTATTGCAACCACTAAGATGTCATTTCTACCCTTTAGAGTGAAGGATGTTTGAGATTGTTGTTCCTTAAGAGCCTCCTATAACAAAAAAAAACTGAAAAACTTAGCAAAAAATATGAATAATTGAATAAAAATTAAAGAATTAAATGTTGCTTACAATTCTTTTAGCAACCTCGCGTGCCTTCTCACTTGTATACCCTCCTTTCTTGTATTAATGATCATATCTCCATTTATTGTCATGAGAGATAAGTGATGGTAGGGATAAGAGAATAGAAGGATTGAATTTAGCTTCTTCTTCTCTCTTCTTCAACTTCTCATCCATCAAGATATCATCAATATGACCATAATCTCCATGAGACGTTATGTGTGGGCATTCATTTCTCTAAGTAATTTCTTGTCCTTTTGCTCATTTCTCCTGTTAATTAATAAGAAATTAACAATTGAATACAATCAATTGAATTACATTACTACAATTAAATCAATTAGAAATTAATTAACCATAGCTTCTTTAAAAGTCTAAATCTTGTAGAATTCCTACCAAATTTGTTCATCTAAAAACTGGTATGTCTCAAGAGGATTAGGATGAGGTTGACCTTCTTTCAACTTGACATAGACAAATTTCCTCACAAGGTCAGTCTTGAAACCTCTCTAACATTCTCCACAATATTTTAGCAATTGTCTCTAACATGCTTGATCATTCAGAACATCGTAGGTAAGTTGCAATTAATAATAGTTAGTATTTTACAATAAATATTTATAACTTTACAATGATATACCTAAATGCTTTCTAAATATGTTCCTTCACATGTTTTGGCATATCAAGCCAATCTTCAAACAAGATAGTAGGCTTGTTATGTGATAGGAGTCCAAGGTAGCTGACAAGCTTGGCCTCATTTAACCCTTATAGTTTGCACTGTCGATCGAATTAGATTGGTAATTTGAAGCCAATAGTTCTACTTAAGGTCACCTCTTAGTCACATGCTCCATCTACCCCTTCTCACTGACTAGCTTGAGGATCACTATCATTGCTCTAAGCAACCTCTATAGTCAACTCGCTTTGAGTAACCTCTGTAATAGGCTAGCTTTGAGCATTATTAGTAGGTCCTCTCTAATTCTTCTCCATGTTCCTGAAAATAAAATATAAAGAATTTAAATAAAACATAATTTAAACAATACAAAAAATAACTAAAACACAAATTGTAAATAAAACATAATTCAAAATTGGAAAACTAACATTAATTTCAGAATTAAATTCATATAGTGATATTTTCCCATATTCTTTCACAGTGATCACTTCGTGTGGCATGTTCATCATCTATCTCATCTACGTTGAAATTGGGTAGTCTTGATGAGAAAATAAGAGTTTCAAAAATATTGAAGCTTGTTTCATTCTTGTCATCACTATCAATTACCTTTTTTTTCTTCGAGAACTATGACCAACATTTATTTGCTAGATTGGTGATTTAGAAAAATTGTTTGCTCAGTTTGCCATAATAAATGGCTCCTCACCATAAGTTAGTTTTTTAAGATCAATAAATGTAAATCCTAACTTATTCTTTTGAACACCATTGATGTCAACTCACTTGCATTTAAAAATAGGTACTCTAAATTTTGTATAGTCAACCTCAAATCTCTTCAATGATTCCAAAATAAGGCATAGATGCCATTTTTAGATTCTTATCTTTCTTACTTGATAAGTGTACAGCTTCAGCCATTATCATAATTCTATTATTTTGCACAGTACTCTTCTTATTAAGAGATTTTATATAAAAGAAATACCCATTAATATTATACACATTTTAACATATCACATCCAAGTTAGGACCCTTTATTAACCATTTAATCATATCATAAACATTATCTTTATTTAAGGCTTTTTGTTTGAACTATTCAACAAAAGTTCTATTGTGCTCTTTTCAAGCACCTTTATTCAGTCATTCTCATCTAATTGCATTCTAGCCTTATAAGTTCCTTATGTGTATCTTTGTAATTTTGAACTTTATTAATATTATTCAAGATATGTAAATGTATTTTTTGTATTTCATCATGATTCATGCTCTTTACTAATACCCCACGTGTGCCTTAACTTAATTGTCTCCTCTCTTAATGAGATTTAGGAAGCTCAATTGGTTTTATATTTGACAAGTAATCAAAATAAAATTCCATAACTTCTTCAACAAGTATTTTTGAACGATAGATGCTTCAGGGTGGTAAGGATTCTTCACATATCCTTTCAATATTTTTAGGTATCTTTTATCTGGGTACGTCTATCGTAAGTAGACAGGGCCATACATTTTTACCTCCCTCACTATATGAACTATTAATTTATCATAATGTCGAAAAATAAAGGAGGAAAGTGCATCTCAAGTTGAAATAACATAATGCAAGCTTCTTGTTCCAACTCAACTAATTTAAGGGGATCAATAACTTTACTACATATTGCATTGAAGAAAAAGTAAAGTCTAGTTATTGTGTGCCTCAAATCTTGTTTCAATATATTTTGAATGGCCATTGGTAATAATTGTTGCATCAAGACATGATAATCATGAGACTTTAAGCTCACCAGTTTTAACCTTTTTATTGACACAAGCTTATATATATTTGAAGAATACCTTGATAATACTTTGATTCCATGTGAACACTTACAAAAACTTATTTTCTCTACCTTGGACAATGTATGAGAGGCTAAGGGACAATAAGTCTGCTTACCTTCTAATCTTGGGTGTAAGTCCTCTCGTATTTCCATTTCTTTTAAATCCAATCTTGTATCACTACTACATATATAGGCTTTAATGGCATTTAAAATTTTAGTTTCATGGTGTTTATAAAATGTTATAGGATTCAATGTTATCTTAGATCTTATGAGGTGTTTTATTAATTAATGAAACGTCATAAGAAACTAGCAATAGTAGTAGCATTTTCTTAAGAAAATGCGACCTTTCTACTTGTTTTTAAAAAATAAAAGGGAAGAGAGTAGGAAACGCCACCTCTCTTCCCTTTATTACAAAAAAAGTGTAATAACGCCACCAATCTCCTTGTATTTTTTTAAATTAAAAAGAACCACTTTTTAGTATATAATATAATATAATACAATACAATATAATATAATATAATCTCTTAGATATCTATCAATACAAATGCATAATTTGTTTAATAAATATACAATTAATTCTTTAATGGTTTTAGACAACTAATTGATCATAGGCATATTAATCTTTTTAACAAAAAGTCAAAATACACTGTCTTTATTAATCAACAAGAAATACATTTGCCTGTGGGTAAAAATTAAATTTAGAGTAACAGAACTATTTTATACAAAATGGGAAGAAAAGACAAGTTATCATCTGACCACACAAGTTTTGACTATCCTTCAACATTGAACAAATACATACTAGAAAAAAGGGGGAAAATTCCAATTTAGAAATAAGTTTCTTCCTCAATGATCAAAAGAGATTATCATCATTACCTTCTTAAAAGTCTAAAATTTGACAAAAATGAGCCATTGATCATTGAAAGGATGAAGATTGAAGATCTCATGGTTTGTTCCCCAGATCTCAATAAAGCTTTATGCCTAGAGATTTGTTTCACCAATAGATATGCATGTTGGCAAATTCAAAGAACAAACCTTTGAGAAGTGAAAAGAAAAATTATCAACTAAAGAGAAACAAAAGTAAAATCATGAAGATACATGTAAATATATATATATATATATAGATTGGTAGAAAAGAGGTAAGAAAAATGAAAATAGTAACCAGTTATTAATGTATCTGTATTAGTGTCCTTGGCTACAGAAGACGACGAGAACAACTTTAAGAATCGGGGAACAAACAACTCACGAGTTGTGAGAGAGAAGTGCAAGTGACGAGAGGAGGAGACAACCAAGACAAGGAGATTAGGGTTTAGAAATGTCAAGAAGAGTCATGGTATAAAATGGAACAACTATTTCTACTTTTAAAAAAAAATTAAAAAATAAGAATGGTGACATTTCTGTCATGAAGAAACGCCATCTCTTTAAATTTTTTAAATTAAATTAATTTATAATAAATTTAATTTTGAAGAGGGAGGTGACGTTTCTATCACCTAGAAACACCACCTCTTTCACTGAAATATTTTCTTATTAGTTAATATTTAATAAATTGTTTTTAAAAATTATATAATTCAAAAATAATATTAATTAACAATAAAATTAAATTTAGAGGAGATAGATGGCGTATGCATGACCTAGAAATGCCACCTTTCTCATTTAAATTATTTTATTTAATATTTAATAATTATATAATATTAAAAATAATATTAATTAATAATAAATTTAATTTTGAAGAGAGAAGTGGCATTTCAATCACCTGGAAATGCCACCTCTCTCACTTAAATAATTTTTTATCAGTTAATATTTAATAAATTTTATTTAATAATTATATAATTAAAAAATAATATTAATTAATAATAAATCAAATTTAAAAGAGAGAGTGGCATTTTTATCACTGGGAAATGCCGCCTTTCTCATTTAAATTATTCTATTTACTATTTAATATTTAATATATATATATATATATATTAAAAATAAGATTAATTAATACAAAAATTAATTTAAAAGAGAGAGGTGGCATTTCTACGACATGAAAATGCCACCTCTCTCACTTAAATAATTTTTTATTAGTTAATATTTAATAAATTATATTTAATAATTATATGATTCAAAAATAATATTGATTAATAAAAAATTAAATTTAGAAGGAAAGATGGAATTTTTATCACCTTGAAATGCCACCTTTCTCATTTAAATATTTTTTTAATATTTAGTATCTAAAAATAATGTTTAATATTTATATGTACATATATAATTAATAAAAATTTATTTTATAAGAAAGAGGTGGAATTTCTATCACATGGAAATGCCACCTCTCTTACTTAAATAATTTTTTTAACATTCAATATTTAATAAATAATATTTATATAATTTTAAAATGATATTAATTAATAAAAAATTAAACTTAGAAGAGAAAGGTGACATTTCCATCATCAAGAAACATCATCTTTTTCATTTAAATATTTTTTTTAATATTTAATAAATAATATTTAATATTTATATATATTAAAAGCAAAATTAATTAATCAAGATTTTAATTTATAGGAGAGAGGTGGCATTTCTATCACTTGGAAACGCCACTTCTCTCAGTTAAATAATTTTTTATTTAATATTTAATAAATTTATATATTAATTGTAAATGTAATTAAATAAATTATAATGATAGAGTACAAACACCACCTATCTACTTTTAAGTAAAAAATAATATCATATATTAATTATAATTAATAATTAAATAAATTATTACAAAATAATTATTTAATATGATATAACAAAATACTAAATCATTAAGAGAGTAAAGAGGTGATGTTTCTAACTTAGAAATTCCACATTTCTACTTTTAATTATTAACAAAATATTTCCTCCGTTGAAAAATGTAAAGCATTTTTAACTGAATCTTACCTCTAATAAAGTGGTTACCTATTTTTAAACTAACTCTATCTTTTCATATTTATTCTTATTAAATACCCCATAATAAATATAAAGTCACTATCAATAGGAATTTTTTTGGAAAAAAAAGGCAATAATTACACATTGAAAGACTAAAAATGCTTTACATTTTTGAACATCCAACTCCTCAAAAAATAACTTATATTTTTGAATAGAGGGAGTACTAATTTAATAAATTAGAAGAGAGGTGCGTTTTGCCATTCAAGAAATGCCACCTCTTTGATTTTAATTATTAAATAAAAACATACATTTATTATTAATACTAATTAAATAATTATCATAAAATAATTATATAATCTAATAAGAGAAAATACTTTATTAATAACAAATTAGAGAGGTGGTGTCTTGTTATTGAAATGCCACTTAATTGTTGATTAATAATAAGTTGTGGCATTAGGCTATTGCAAAGAACTCGAGAACCCGGTCTACCTAGTCTTACTTGGTGACATTGGATAGGGTTTCAACTTGGTGAAATTCAACCCAAAGACAAAATGGGAAACTAAGATTGATTTATAAACCGAGTCAGACTAGGCACTGGGTTGAAGGTTATGACTGATTGGCCTAGTCTGACTTGGGTTATATTTATTTTTTCTAAAAAAATTAATCTTAGGTGCTGCCTTTGGGAGATAATAGAAACTTCTTGAAGCCCTAAAATTAGATGAACTACTTCACTTTCTCTTAATTATTTTTACTTTCTCCTTGCCGTCAAGTTTCATCTCCCTCCTTTCTCTCTGACAATGCCGCTATACACATAATCCATTATTTACTGTACTCTCATTGTGAAGATCTAACTGGACCACCATTTCTACTCAGGTTTTTCTTCCTCTCCACATCACTTATACATGCATTGAATTCGGTTTTCTCTATAACTCTTTATCTATCATTTTCTCTAGCCCCCATACTTCGCATCTCTTATTTTTGTTCATTATTATGTGAAGAAAGCTTAATGCTGCATAAAGATGAAATCTTTTTTTTATAAAATTAATATTTTTGGTAGAGAGGTAGGGCAAAGGTGGTTCTATTTGTTTTAAAATATTTTTTGTGATCCTTCATTTGACCATCAAAGCAATAGCTTGACTTGATCTACAACTTTTGCTTCATTTTGTGTGTGTTTGATTGTCATGCCCCAAAATAGAGGGTGACCGGCACAGGTGTGAACCATTCTCACATTCTCGTAAGCCTCCAAGTGAATATTTATTCCATTTTTTAAGAAAGAACAAAATTCAATCAAATCATATGAGAATTAAAATAACTTCTTTAAATTCATTATCATAAGAAAGTGTTAATATTTTTGTAGAAATTTTGGCAGAACCTCCCCTATAACTAAGATCTCCCGAAAACTCTACAACAAAAATTTCTTTTTACAGATAATAGTATAATTCAGGAGCGTAGCTCCTTCCAGCCATTAACCAATATACAGACCAAAAATAAGGTTTATCAACCATCTATGTGGAGCATCTACTCTTTCTTTCAAATCAAAATGACATACCAATCATATATTTACATTAAAGTTACAATACCAATCAAAAAGGTCCACCCACTGTAGTTAGTTGCCCTTTAGAGGTCGATGGTAGGATTAGCGTCAGCTAACAAATCTGAAGCCAAAATAATTTTTTAGTGAATAGCATTCCCATATTAAAATTTTTAAAATTTAACTCAACAACTTCTAATAATAGTGTTAGCTAATTAAAAGTAATTTCACTAAAATTTATAAGCATGTAAGTCATAAGTATATTTGTAAAATAAGAGTAAATTGAAAATAATTTATGATATCATGCTTTAAAAAAAAAACAATCTGCTCTCATATAGTTCAAAATTATATAATTTACTAGTCAAAATCAGGTAAATTTCGAAAACACATATTAATTAACATTTAAATTTTTGAGAACTTAACAGGTTACAAACGTGAATACACAGTTTATGAGGGTAAATAACCAAACGTGGCTTATGCCACGAAAACAAACGCAGACACATCAGTCCACGAGGGTAAGTAACCAACGCAGCCGAAGCTACGAAACAAATGTGGACACACAGCCCACGAGGGTAAGTAACTAAACGCAGCCGAAGCTACGAAACAAACGTGGACACACAGCCCACGAGGGTAAGTAACCAAATGTGGCTCAAGCCACGGAATCAAACGCGGGTACAATGCCCACGAATACCAAACGTGAGAATAAAACTCACGAAACAAACTAACTAGTGTTTAACCATAGCGCGCTATGAGCTAACGGAACTACCATTAGCAGCAGTGTTTTGTTTCGAGTTCTCTTAAAATCATGCTTCAAACATGCAAGAAAAACAATTATCATTGAAATAAATTATCATTCTTACTGCTAAACTCGCATGAATTGTTTCAAATCTCAACATTTGTCAAAATCATAAACTTGCATTAATTAAGTATTCAATAAATTTCAAATTTTAACAACCATACAAGAATGCTTCCATCAATTTTGGAAATATATTTTCAAGAATCAATAAATGCACATACCATAACTCATTTGTCCTTCATTGATACTTCATAATTTTCAAAATTAATATAATTCACAAGAATAAAATATTTTAGGAAAAAGGCTATTAAAAATAAAAATAAATTAAATGGAATACTATTCACTTACTTGTGGAAGTTTTGAATTTCCAAAATTTCTTTCTTCAATTTCTATCAGGATCCTCTTCTTCTACACGTCCTATAAGATATTAGTAAGCAAAATTTAATAAAGCATCCTTTGATTTACAAAGACTTCCTTCCACTCCTAATAAAATTTTCATCAACCACTATCATTCAAAATTCAAAATCAAAATTCATACTTTAAGATTATTCCAAACATTCCAACAAGCATCTCATTAATATCAATAGTCAAGTAGAATATCAAAGTTATCCTCTTCCAACCCTCCTTTAATAATTTCCTTAACACAAATCAATCCAATCAAGATCTATCTAGCTCTAAAATTATAGCTCATATATGTAGATATGTCTTTATACATGTATATATTATTATTAGCAAGTTTTAAAATAGATTCCTATCTTAAGTTTGAATATTTTCCCCCTACAACAGCACAGCAACAGCAGTAACAAAGGCATAGGTTTTGCAACTTCAACAATTGATCACATATGTGCAGATTAAGAGAGAAATAAAACATGAAGATCCCTCACCTTATCAGCACCATAGACCGAGAAGAAAAGAAACAGGGACGTTGGTTTTACAGCTAAATAGGGGAGAAGACAAACAGCACTTTTACCACGCACAGCAGAGGAAGAAGCTTAACTCACAGTACCAATACTAGCTCACCGCACAACCTCACCCCAGTTTTGATGCTTTTCATTTTCTTAGCTCAGCATGATGCAGATGGCGTAATAGAGAGGAAAAAACAAAAACAGGGAGCACGGACCAGTGAAGCAACCCACGAAGCTCACGGTTAAGTTGGGAAAGGAAGAACTTATTAGTTAAAACCCTCTAGCTTCAACAACCTGGTCCTTCACTCTGACTGCAACTCGAACGTGAACGGCACAGAGAAGCAACAGACTGAAAAAAGGAAAAAAAATAGAGTCTGCATGTATGAAAGAGTGTCTACACATCACTGAGCAGTGGCGAGCCTTCTTCGTCACCGATAATAGCCAGGAGCAAAGAGGGGAGAGATGGTCGGTTATGGTAGAAGGGTAGAGAGCAATTTTGAACACTCTCGAGTTCTCTCCCAATCTCTTTGTACACCCACTAGATAAGGAAGAAATAATAATAATAAATAAAAAATATTTTACCACATGAGGAAGAGGGTATTATAGTAATTACATATAAGCTAGAACCAACAAAACAAATCCTTGTGCTTCGGAGGTTTTGAACTTAAGACTTTATTTTATTTGGGCTATTACACTCTCCCCCCTTAGGAAATTTGGTCCTCCGAATTTAAATTTGTGCTTACCTTAATCTACAAATAGGTGTGGATACTTAGCACGTATATCGGCTTCAATTTCCCATGTAGCTTCTTCCTGAGAATGATTACGCTATAACGCTTTCACCGAAGTGATTTCTTTTGACTGCAACTTCTTAACTTGTTGATCCAAGATGGCCACTGGAACTTCTTCATAAGATAAGTCTGGGGATATTTGAATCTCCTGAATTTCAATTACATGAGAAGGGTTATATAAGTATTTCCGTAGCATTGATACATGAAATACCGGATGAATACCCGACAGTTCAGGCGGTAACGCTAAACGATAAGAAACTGCACCAATTCTTTCTAAAATCTCAAATGGACCCACATACCTTGGGCTTAGTTTACCTTTCTTTCCAAACCTCATTACCCCTTTCATAGGAGATACTTTAAGGAATACTTTATCCCCGACCATGAATTCTAACTCCCGACGTCGATTATCAACATAAGACTTCTGTCGACTTTGGGTTGTTATTAATCTTTCTCTAATTATTTTCACTTTCTCAATAGCATCTTGGACAAAATCTAGTCCCAACAGCTTAGTATCGCCAACATCAAACCATCCAATAGGAGACCTACATTGCTTGCCGTAAAGTGCTTCATATGGGGCCATTTGTATACTAGATTGATAACTATTGTTATAAGCAAACTCTACCAAAGCCAAGTAACGGTCCCAACTACCACCAAAATCTAAAGTATAAGATCTTAACATATCTTCAAGTATCTGAATGGTTCTCTCAGACTGGCCATCGGTTTGTGGGTGAAAAGCAGTACTGAGATCCAATCGAGTGCCCAAAGCTTCTTGGAAAGATCTCCAAAATTAGGAAGTAAATTGAGGACCTCTATCAGAAATTATGGATATTGGAATTCCATGCAGTCGCACAATTTCATCAATATATAATTGAGCATATTTATCAACATTATTTGTTGTCTTCACTGGAATAAAATGAGCTAATTTCATTAGTCTATCAACAATAACCTAGATAGAATCATACCCCTTAGTAGTGTGAGGTAACCCAGTGATAAAGTCTATTGTGATATTCTCCCATTTCCACTCTGGTATTTCTAACCTTTGGTATAGCCCAGCTGGCTTCTGGTGTTTTGCCTTAACTTACTAGCATGTTAAACAGCGTGAGACAAAGTCTGCCACATCCTTTTTCATGCCATCCCACCAATACAGTTGTTTCAAATCTTGATACATTTTAGTTGCTCTTGGATGCACGGTATATGCAGAATGATGAGCCTTTTCCATGATAAATCGCTTCAAGTTTTCCTCTTATGGTACGCAAATTCTACCCTTGCACTTTAATATTCCTTCCTGGTCAATTTCAAACTTAGTGTTACTTCCAGCTATGACTGCTTCTTTTAACTTGCATTATTTTGGATCTAAGAATTGAGTGCTCTTAATTTGATCTATTAAAGAAGAACGAGCTTGTACATGAGCCAAAAATGGTCCCTTATCAATAATCTCAAACTTGACTCCACTCTACTTAAGTTTATGAATTTCTTGCACTAAAGGCCTCCTTGTCAAAGTCATGTGCGCCAAGCTACCTATCGATTTTCTATTTAAAGCATCAGCTACCACATTTGCTTTACCAGGATGGTAAAGAATTGTACAATCATAATCTTTAAGTAACTCCATCTACCTCCTTTGCCTCAGATTAAGATCCTTGTGTTCAAGAATGTACTTTAGACTCTTATGATCAATATAAATCTCACAAGTCTCACCAAAAAGATAGTGGCGCCAAATTTTTAGAGCAAAAACAACTGCTGCCATCTTTAAGTCGTGGGTTGGGTAGTTCTGCTCGTGTTTCTTAAGTTTTCTTGAGGCATAAGCAATAACTCATCCATGCTGCATTAGAACATAGCCTAGACCCACACGAGAAGCATCGCAATAAACTGCATTCCCTCCATTGCTTGATGGTAAACTCAAAACTAGTACCGAAGTCAAACACTCCTTTAACTTTTGAAAACTATCTTTACACTTGTCATCCCATTCAAACTTTACATTCTTCTGAATCAACCTTGTCAGTGGAGTAGCTATTTTAGAGAAATCCTTGACAAATCGATGATAATATCCTGCAAGACCTAAGAAACTATGAATTTCAGTAACAGTCATCAATTTTGGCCAATTTTGTACCGCTTCTACTTTGCTTGGGTCCACTTGAATACCATCTTTAGAAACAACAAGTCTTATGAAGGTAACTTTATCAAGCCAAAATTCACATTTAGAGAACTTAGCATAAAGTTGTTGCTCCCTCATTGTCTATAAAACAATTCGCAAATGATGTTTATGCTCCTCTGGGCTCTTTTGAGTATATCAAAATATCATCAATAAAGATAATCACAAACTTGTCAAGAAATGGTCTAAACACCCGATTCATTAGATCCATAAAAGTTGCTGGTGCATTAGTTAACCCAAATGACATTACTAGGAATTCATAATGACCATATCGAGTTCTAAATGCAGTCTTAGGTATGTCCTCCTTATTGATCTTTAACTGATGATAACCCGAACGCAAGTCTATTTTGGAAAAACACTAAGCTCCTTGCAACTAGTCAAAAAGATCATCTATTCGAGGCAATGGGTACTTTTTTTTCACCGTCACTTTATTAAGCTGTCGATAATCGATACAAAATCTTAATGACCCATCCTTTTTCTTCACAAAAAGTACTGGTGCTCCCCAAGGAGATATGCTAGGTCGGATGAATCCCTTATCTAACAGTTCTTGCAATTGAGTCTTCAATTCTCTCAGCTCAGAAGGTACCATTCTATAAGGCAGAATAGAAATTGGTTGAGTATCCAGAACTAAGTCAATGGCAAATTCAATCTCTCGATCAGGTGGCAGTCCAAGTAACTCTTCTGGAAAAACATCAGGGGATTCTCGAACCACGGGAATTTGATCTAAACTAATGGTGCATTTATCAATGTCCCTTACCACCGCTAAAAACCCTTGACAACCCTTCTACAGTAATCGTTGGGTTTTTAAGGCCGAAATAAGATTAGTAGGTTTTTCTATAAAACTCCCTTGCAACACAAAAGGAGTTTCACCTGGAATATCAAATTTTACTATTTTCAAGTGGCAGTCAATGGTAGCATAACAAGAAGCTAACTAGTCCATGCCTAAAATGACATCAAAATCAATCATATCAAACATCATCAAATCAATAAGGGTTTCTCTACCCTCAAGAGACACTTCGCAAGACTTGTACACATAAGAAACAATTAAAGGTTCCCCTACTGGGGTACCAACTACGAATGAGTTATCAGGTTTGGTAGGTTCTTTACCCAACCTCTTAGCAAAATAAGCAGACACATATGAATGAGTAGATCTAGGATCAAATAATGCATAAGCTTGATTAGAACACACAGTTATAATACCTGTAATAATAGCATTTAAGGCTTTAGCATCCTGTCTTGTCATGGCATAAACTCTCGCTTGTCTCTGCCCTAAAGAAGATTGTCCTCGCTGACCATTTCCCCTTCCAGACTTACCCCTGCTAGCTGAAGTAGAAGCAGCTATAGCAGGTGGGATCGACGATGAAATAGGGCAGGGAGAAGGTTGGATTGATCCGTGGCTTGACATAGACTGCAGATATAGACAATTTCTTCTTAAATGGCCTGTCTGCCCATACTCGAAACATGCACTAGACACTCTATAGCATAGTCTCGAATGGTATTTCCCACAACTATTACAAGGGACTCTAACATAACCCGATTGATTCGGAACTGACTAGGCTCGAGGTCTCGTATTACTAGAATTTGATCTCATGGTGGGAGTGCTCACTGATAGTGAACCAAATGATCTAGGCTTAGACTGTGAGGCACGAAAATGAGATTGACTTGAAAATTGATGACTTTTGGAAGAAGAACCGAGAAATTTCTCATCGTGCTCCCTCTTGCATTTCTTAGAAATTACTTCCTCTGCTTTATGTCGATTCTCGATTCTCAATGCACTATCAACAATCTCTGCATAGGTAATATCTCGACCCAACATAGGTGCTATATTATCATGTATATCTACTGGCAATCCATGCACAACCCTGCTAATTCGTTCCCTTTCAGTAGGGATGATATGTGAGGCAAAAGAAGATAATTCAGTAAACTTCTGATCATACTCTACTATTGACATTCCTTTATTGCACTTTAAAGTCAAAAACTCTTCAACTTTTGCGTCTCTAGTACTTTGAGGCAAATAACGATTTAAAAATGTAGTCTTGAACTCTTCCCAAGTTAAAGAAGGTACTCTAGTCGCATGTAAACCTGGGACTGTTTTTGCCCAAGTACTTGCTACTCCCTGAAGTTGAAACACTATAAATTCGACATACTAAACATCAGGGCATCTCAAGGCCCTACATCTCTTCTCTATTCCTTCAAGAAACTCAATCGGGTCCTCCCATACATTGGTTCCTAAAAAAGATGGTTGATTTAACTTCATAAACTCTGATAACTTAACTGCCTCTGTTGTATCATGTGTTGAAGGAACGGTTTGCTCCTCAGATTGAGGACTTACTTGTTCACTTCCAGAAGGAATATCTTATAGGTGCCTAAGGATTCAGCCACCCCTAGCCCTAATCCTACTCTAACACCATCCTCTACCTCTTAAGGGCATATCATCTGTCAGAGAAATTCTGCCAGAGGCTTTACTACTAGTGGAGCTCCTGGTAGATACTCGACGTCTGGGTGGCATATCTCACTATATAAAGAAACAAAAGAAATATTTAATTTAAAATACAATTCCTTTATATAATAAAAAGTCAATAACAAAAACAAACGTTGTTTGAAAACTTCCTATAGAACTCCCAATGATGTCTCAATTATAATTATGCCCAGGTTCATAATGATAATTGAAACCTCACTGGCAAGTTCTTGCTCCACATAGTTATATATGTAAAAACCTTGGCTCTAATACCAAAACTGTCATACCCCAAAATAAAGGGTGACCGGCAGAAGTGTGAACTATTCTCACATTCCCTTAAGCCTCCAAGTGAATATTTATTCCATTTTTCAAGAAAGAACAAAATTCAATCAAATCATATGAGAATTAAAATAACTTCTTTAATTTATTATCGTAAGAAAGTGTCAACGTTTTTGTAGAAATTTTGGCAGAACCTCCCCTGTAACTAAGATCTCCCGAAAACTCTACAACAAAAATTTCTTTTTACATATAACAGTATAATTCAGGAACGTAGCTCCTTCCAGCCATCAACCAATATACAGACTAAAAATAAGGTTTATCAACCATCTATGTGGAGCATCTACTCTTTCTTTCAAATCAAAACGACATACCAATCATATATTTATATTAAAGTTACAATACCAATCAAAAAGGTCCACCCACTGTAGTTAGTTGTCCTTTAGAGGTCGATGATGGGATTAGCGTCAGCTAACAAATCTGAGGCCAAAATAATTTTTCAATGAATAGTATTCTCATATTAAAATTTTTAAAATTTAACTCAACAACCTCTAATAATAGTGTTAGCTAATTAAAAGTAATTTCATTAAAATTTATAAGCATGTAAGTCATAATCATATTTATAAAATAAGAGTAAATTGAAAACAATTTATGATATCATGCTTAAAAAAAAACAATTTGCTCTCATATAGTTCAAAATGATACAATTTACTAGTTAAAATTAGATAAATTTCAAAAACACATATTAATTAACATTTAAATTTCTGAGAACTTAACAGAACAGGTTACAAACGTGAACACATAGTTCATGAGGGTAAATAACAAAACACGGCTTATGCCACGAAAACAAACGCAGACATATCAGTCCACTAGGGTAAGTAACCAAACGCAGCCGAAGCTATGAAACAAATGTGGACACACAGCCTACGAGGGTAAGTAACCAAACGCAACCGAAGCTACGAAACAAACGTGGACACACAGCCCACGAGGGTAAGTAACCAAATGAGGCTCAAGCCACGGAATCAAACGCGGGTACAAAGCCCACAAATACCAAACGTGAGAATAAAACTCATGAAACAAACTAGCTAGTGTTTAACCACAGCGCGCTACAGGCTAATGGAACTGCCGTTAGCAACAGTGTTCTATTTCGAGTTCTCTTAAAATCATGCTTCAAACATGCGAGAAAAACAATTATCATTCTTACTGCTAAACTTGCATGAATTGTTTCAAATCTCAACATTTATCAAAATCACAAACTTGCATTAATTAAGTATCCAATAAATTTTAAAGTTTAACAACCATACAAGAATGCTTCCATCAATTTTGGAAATATATTTTCAAGAATCAATAAATGCACATACCATAACTCATTTGTCCTTCATTGATACTTTATAATTTTCAAAATTAATATAATTCACAAGAATAAAATATTTTAGGAAAAAGGCTATTAAAAATAAAAATAAATTAAATGGAATACTATTCACTTACTTGTGGAAGTTTTGAATTCCCAAAATTTCTTTCTTCAATTTCTATCAGGATCCTCTTCTTCTACACATCCTATAAGATATTAGTAAGCAAAATTTAATAAAGCATCCTTTGATTTACAAAGACTTCCTTCCACTCCTAATAAAATTTTCATCAACCACTATCATTCAAAATTCAAAATCAAAATTCATACTTTAAGATTATTCCAAACATTCCAACAAGCATCTCATTAATATCAATATTCAAGTAGAATATCAAAGTTATCCTCTTCCAACCCTCCTTTAATAATTTCCTTAACATAAATCAATCCAATCAAGATCTATCTAGCTCTAAAATTATAGCTCATATATGTAGATACGTCTTTATACATGCATATATTATTATTAGCAAGTTTTAAAATAGATTCCTATCTTAAGTTTGAATATTTTCTCCCTATAACAGCACAGCAACAGCAGTAACAAAGGCATAGGTTTTGCAACTTCAACAACTGAGCACATACGTGCAGATTAAGAGAGAAATAAAACATGAAGATCCCTCACCTTATCAGCACCATAGACCGAGAAGAAAAGAAACAGGGACGTTGGTTTTACAGCTAAACAGGGGAGAAGGCAAACAGCACTTTTACCAAGGACAACAGAGGAAGAAGCTTAACTCACAGTACCAATACTAGCTCACTGCACAGCCTCACCCCAGTTCTGATGCTTTACGTTTTCTTGGCTCAGCACGACGTAGATGGCGTAATAGAGAGGAAAAAACAAAAACAGGGAGCATGGACCAGTGAAGCAACCCACGAAGCTCACGGTTGAGTTAGGAAAGGAAGAACTTATGAGTTAAAACCCTCTAGCTTCGACAACCTGGTCTTTTACTCTGACTGTAACTCGAACGTGAACAGCACAAAGAAGCAACAGACTGAAAAAAAAAGAAAAAAAATAGAGTCTGCATGTATAAAAGAGTGTCTACACATCACTGAGCAGTGGCGAGCCTTCTTCGTCACCGATAATAGCCAGGAGCAAAGAGGGGAGAGATGGTCAGTTATGGTAGAAGGGTAGAGAGCAATTTTGAACACTCTTGAGTTCTCTCCCAGTCTCTGCGTACACCCACTGGATAAGGAAGAAATAATAATAATAAATAAAAAATTTTACCACATGAGGAAGAGAGCATTATAGTAATTACATATAAGCTAGAACGAACAAAACAAAATTCCTCCTTGTGCTCCGGGGGTTTTGAACTTAAGACTTTTTTTTTTTATTTGGGCTATTACATTGATATATTGTTAATAGTGGGGACCATAGGTTTTTGAGCTTCTCTTTAATGGCTGATAAACTATAAAAAGGTTAAATAAAGTATATAAGAGCTGGCTATTAGATTCTATTTCAATTATGAGCTCATGTAATATGTTAGGTTTTATTATTTTTGGATATTAGGCTCTATTATTTTTGAAAATTAGTTTGATTTTTTTTATGATCCAATAGGTTCCATTTTTAAGATAAGGAAGTCTTGTAATCCGGTCTTAATCTTGTGACCAAACCTAATCTTGTCTTGCTCTCAGGTCAATTTAGGTAGGATTGATCACTGGCTAAAAATTAGTAACCCAACCTCATCAAGATAGGGCATCAGGTTAACTACAAACCCAATCTTACTCGGTCTTTGAACACCCCTATGTGGCATTTAATTTAAAAAACACCACCTCTCTACTTTGGCTTTAACATTAGTGGCATTTCATTTCTTATTGTTGTAAAATACATACTACCAAATTCCATTTCTTTAGTAGTGCATCACACCATCCTTGGTCTTGCCTGACATATTCAAAAGTGTTTCAATAATACTATCACACAAGTTTTTTTCATGTACATAAATCAATACAAGGCCTCACTTAAAGATAGTGCCAATATAGAAGATCAAAGAAGATATACAGTTTTTTTCATATACTTTTTACACTTGTATTCTTTTGAGTCTTACTAAGGATGGTGTTGATGTCTTTCACTCGTTCATAGACTTTCTCCCCAATCAAAGCATTTGAAGCATGAAGGTGCTTTTGGTAGCCATGAAAAGCTATCTTTAATTTATGATAAGGGTGATCTCGTCTTAGAAATCTCTGATGGCCAAGGTAGACTATCTTCCTTTTATGTTGAAGTTAATTATAGTATGTGCCTTCTTCATGAATTGAAAATGCTTTGTGACCCTTGACACTGTACCTAGATAAATTCTCATACACAGGAAAGTCATTTATAGTTTAAAAGATCATAGCACATAACTTCAAATTCTCCCTCCAATTTGCATCAAACATGTCTACAGCCATAAATCTTTCGAGTCTTCAATCAAAGGACTTAAGTAAATATCAATGTCATTTCTAGTTTGTTTTGGTCTTGAAATCAACATGAATATCATCATGTATTTTCCTTTCATGTATAGCCTAGGTAATAAGTTATAAATCATCAAAAGAATAGGCCATGAGCTATGTATACTACTAAGGCTATGGTAAGGATTCATTCCATCAATATAAAGTTCAAGGCTAAGGTTCCTTGTTTCATTGCCAAATTTAGGAAATAATTGATCAATTTTCTTCCACTAAGGAGAATCAATTAGATGTCAAAGTTTTCCATTAAATATCCTCTCATCTGCATGCCACCTTTAGTTCTCTGCATCATTAATATTTAGAAATAAGTGCTTAAACCTTGGTATAATGAAAGATGCCACAAGACCTTTGCAGGAGCCCCTTTCTCTTTATACCATAGTGTCTCACATTTTGGACACTTCTCCTCCCCTTCAAGCTCTTTTCTATATGTATCTTTTTAAAATATATACACATTGGGTACAAGATCTTATTGGCATCATAGTAATGATTTGGTCATATATTTTCTTTTAAAAACATTATTTGGAGTAACTCTAGTAATTATGTAAAACTCTAGTCACTCCACCCAACTCTTGCCTTCAAGGTCACTAATTTTAACACCCCAGACAATATATTAAAATCAATACACTCTAAGTATAAAGGCTTTTCTGCATCAGTGCACAAGTTATCATACACATGCACTCGTTCAAAGGACTTTTTGCCAACATTACGAATCATGTTCTCTAACTAATCTTCATTTATATCTACTTTATCATTAAGATTATGATCAACTTTCACATATTGAGATGTATCACTATGATTTTTCAATCATTTACCATGCCAAATTCATACTGTATAATTCTTGCAAATCCCATCACAAATCAAGTGTTCTCTTATTTTAGTGACACTTAGTCCCCTCTCATCCAAGCAATTTACACAATGACAATAAAACCTCCAACTATTTTCAATAATATTTTTTAGTAAATTTCAAAACCTCCTTCGCCCCATTATCATACTCATCACTTGTTTATCTAGTTCATCCAACTACAATCTATATATTACTACCTAAAAGAGAATAAATTAATGTGCATGTTATTGTCTTCAAACTATTTCAAAAATGTAAATTCCTAATTAATCCAAGATTTTAAGTAATTTAGGAAAAATAATAAATTTAAAAAAATTTTGGTGGAGTCTTTCCTAAAAATTAGACCTTCCAAAACTTTTAAAAACCTAAGATCTTATGAAGCCATAACAGCACTTATAGTAACAATTAATATCATTAACAACTAAATTTGAAGCAATTTAAGTAAAACAATGAAATCCACAAAAATGTTGGCATATTTTCCCTAAAAATTAGATATCCAAAGAGATTTTACAAGTAAAAAATAACAATTTTATATCTAAACAATTTAAACAACAACAATTCCATCGCACATACAATAATCTAGGCATTAAGAAACTACTAATAGTACTCTCGAAGGGGGCTGAGATGGAGGGAGAGGGAAGTGGGAAGGTCCATTAGAAAAGTCGAACTAGATATAGGAAGAGGGAAGGTTCGCGCATTAGAGAAGACAAAGTAGAATGGTCTGCTTGAGAGGGTGCTTTTTTTGTTTGTTTATATTTTCAAACAAATTCAATAGTAGGTATGACATCATCAATGGTTGAAAGTTGACTTTCAACAACAGGTGACATATACTTGTTATTGAATGTGAGATATCTTTTTTTTTTAATTTTCAACTTTCAACATCTGATTAAATGACACTCGATGTTAAAAGTATTTTCTATAGTAGTTTAATTTAAACTTGATGTTGAAAGTCTCATAGTAGTAGCGAATATTACAAAAATACCACTGTCTCCACTTTTAATAGCGGGTGCCTTTTACCTGATGTAAAAAACTCTCTTGTAAAAGATAAATTCTATACTAGGGAATGGTACTTTTCTAAGACATTTTTTATAATTTATTATGTTGTTTTCTATGATTCATTAGACCAACTAATAATCAATATTAACATTTATTAATAACAAAGGTAACATTGCATCATTTTTAATAGTTGACAAGAATACTACACTGCACAAAAAGGTTTAGTATTTTAGATGCTCATATATGAATATTTGATGAGAAAAAATGTTGTTTAATCCAACAAATAATTTTTAGATGTATGCCTCCACCTATATTGGGCTCAACCTACTAATACACAAGCCTAAATTTCCTTTTAGGCTAGCAACATCTACTTTTCCTTATTAGTCCTATAATTAGTTTTTGTTATTAGATTTTATTTCATGAAAGAGAGTTTAGGGATTTGATTAGAAATATTCTCTCTCTCTTCTATCTATATATGTAATTGAGCCTTATCAATAAAGCACACAGAGAAAAACAAAATTATATTTCAATTAATTACATGGTACTAGAGCTCTAGTCTTAGCTCTTCTCTCTTGTGCAATGTCATACATAGACGCTCTTACCCATTAGTAGCCGTGAGCCTTCCAAGCAAGTGATGGCAGCAAAATGTCTTTAACTAGGGTTGAGAAGGGTACGACTGGAGGAGAAGTATCAAAATCAATGATCATGTCTTATGGGGTAGTAGCGCTAGTATCCGAGATGCATTATCGAGTCATAATCACCAATCATCTAAATGGGAGGAATAAAGAAAAATACCTCACAGGTGTTCCTCCGCCATTGATGCCTAAAGATGCCCAATATGAAACCTAGGTTGTTGAAAATAATATGGTCACATTATGGCTTGTAAACTCCATAAAAGTAGAGATAAGTGAGAATCATCTACTTGTAAACACTGCTAAAGAAATTTGGGAGTCAGTAAAGAATACTTACTCGGTCAAAGAAAATATTGCTGCAATATTCTACGTAAAACATTCCCTTAGAATTCTCATTCAAAGTGACAAGTTTGTAACTCAATATTATACTACTTTAATGAAGTTTTAGCTGCAAATCAATGTCTATGAGATCTATGAATGGTCTTGTCATAAGGATGGGATTTATTATAAAAAATTGATTGATTGAGATAGATGCTATGATTTTTTGTTAGGCCTTAATGATTTTTTTTAAGGATATTCAAGGTTGAGTAATGAGCATGAAGCCCCCTCCTATGCTAGAAGAAACTTCAAAATGGTCTGGTGTGAAGAGAGCAAAAAAAAATGTTGACTAAAAGCTTTATAATATTAACTTCTCTTTCGAATAATACTTCTACACTTGTTGTTCATAGAGCTTAAGGGGAAAGGGTGGGCTTACTAAAGATGTTTTCTAGAAACTATAAAGAAAGCCCCTAAATTCTAAAGTAAAGCCTAAAAATGAAGGAAAGGGGCTTATGGTTGGTGCTGCAAAACTTAAAAGAGGGCCTTTAAGTATTGAAGAGTTGTTTGTTCTCTACACTTCTTCAATTGGCATGAGTGAGACAAAACATGCTTATGTAACTTTGGCATAATCAGGTATTGTCCTTACTGATGCTTTTAGTAGGATAGCCAATCGAAAGAATGTTTGGGTGGTGGATTTAGGAGCTACTAATCACATAAAAAGTTTCAAAGAAGTCTTTTTTTTTATTTTAATGAACATTCTAAGTATAAATATGTTGAAGTAACTAATGGTGAATTTGCAAAAGTCATAGGTTCTAGAACTATAATTATTTCTAAGAATATTATCTTAAAGAATGTTTTATATATTCCAACTATTGAATATAGTTTATTGTTTGTAAGTGGCATTGTAACTCAAGCAAATTGCTTATTGTTTTTTGACAAAAGGGGTTGTGAATTTCAGGACTTGGCCTTGGGAAGATGATTGCAATGCTAAGGAATGGAATGGGCTCTACTATATTCATGGATCTCCATCCAAGAATAATCCTACTATTTGTTCTATCATGACTAGTGCAAACCTTACTTTATAGCACTTTAGGTTAGGCCATTCAAGCCTTCAATATATGAAATTTCTATTTCCTAATATCAATAATAAAATAATTTCTAAATTTCATTGTCATACTTCCAATTTTTGCTAAGCAAGTTTGACATTTTTTGCTTCTAACTCTTATACTCCAACTCACCCTTTTTCCCCTATCCATAGTAATGTATGGGGACCATCAAAATTTGAAACAAACTCCAAATCCAGGTGATTTGTCACATTTATAAATGATCATACTCAATTGACATGGGTTTTCCTAATAAGAGAAAAATATGAGGATTTTACCATCTTCAAATATTTTCATGTATTTATTCACAACCAATTTCAAAGATCTATTAAAGTTCACTGTAATGACAATAGAAGAGAATATTTGAACTCAAATTTTAAAAACTATTTAGAACAACAAGGAATACACCATCAAACCTCTTGTGCGTATTCCTCTTAACAAAATGGTATATTCGAAAGAAAAAATAGACACTTACTTGAGGTTGCTCAAGCCCTTATGCTTGTGGTAATGTCCCTACTAAATTTTGGGGGATGCCATTCTTACCTTTACATATTTGATAAATCATTTACCTTCTAAAACCTTAAATTTTCAAACTTGATTACAAAAATTTCTTGGATATATCCCAACTCCCATCTTACTACCTCTATTCCAAAAAGGGTTTTCAGATGCATAGCCTTTGCATATAATGAATAAAGGTGGTGGAAAGCTCGACTCTTGTGTTATTATACCCCAATATTAAAGGTATGATCGACATGAAATAAGGGATAAACACATACTCCATAAGCCTTAATTAGCCAAGGGTTAAGCTAAAATATCAATATTTAAGTTATATATAATAGTAAATTTCATAAAGTTTTAAATGTTTTGTAAAAATTTCAATAAGGTTTCCCCTATAATTTGGACCCCTGAAATTTCTACAATACAAAACCTGTCATGCAATCCAGCAAGTTGCATACCAACAAAATAAAATTAGGATCTAACTATGATGTAGAAGGGTTACAAATTCATAGTAGGGTTTATCCTAAGAAATTTTGAGTGAAATTTAATACCTTATACACTTTGAGTGATGAGAGCAAACACTTAACCTAGAGAGGCTTACTCTTTGACATTGATTCTTGGTAACGGTTTGTTTGTGATATGCATAATTCTTTCGTAATTATTGCCACATTGATTGATAATTGTAGAAGTTCATGAGCTAGTATTTTAGTGACTTGAAACATGTTTTTCTCTTATTTCTTTGTCTTATAGTTTCTTTTGGGACCTTTTTCACTTGATTTTGTCCGGAGTGCAAAGCTAAGTGTGGGGGAATGATAGAACACATTTGTTACCCACTTTTATTTGTCAATTAGGACCATTTTATTAATTATTTATCACCTTCAAGTGCACACATTGCATTAGATTTGGAACTTTGCCTAAGTTTCTAAGATCAGTGCACTAGGGGCATTTTGGTCCAAAAAATGAACTTTTGAGAAAATGTACAAGAAAAATTGACAAAGTGCATTTTATGTCCAGTTGATGAATGGTGAAATTATATTTTTAAAATTCATTTTAGTTTGGGAGTAATTAAATAAAAAAGTCAACACTTTCTTAAGTGTCTTAGTTTGTCCTAGTTTTTGGTTTGCCTTTGTGTGAAAATTTTTATATAATTTTGTGCAGCCTAAAACTTGGTTAATTTAATAAATTCCCCTTCTAAATATGAATTTAATTCTGGACATGAATTAGATTTTATTATATCATATGCTATTTAATTGAATTATGTGATTTATGTGACATAGGTGGCATGTGACTTGTGCATCAATTGGGCAATTGAGGTCAACACTCCTTGAGGACAATGGCTGATGGTTTGCACGTGAATTATGATTATTTTGAGGGATTAGATCAGCTAAAATGATGTGGATGACACATGGGAAATTAGGCACACATTGGAATCATCTACAAACCAATAGGAAGTTGCCACCTTGCAAGTGTGACAAGGCTCCCATTTACATTTTAATTTCTTTTTCCTTATTTTAATTAAGCTTCAGCTGATGGGAGACACCAAGGAGCACGCCATTTTAAGCCTAAATGGGATCCAACACATATCTCATTCATCTTCCACATTCTCTCTCTCTTGTTCATAGTGTTCTTCATTTTCTCTCTTTTGTTCTTCATTTTCCAGCACCCTAACCTCCATTTTCAGCCACCAAACCTCCACAAAACTCATACCATTCTTCTCCTCTCTTCATTTTCGTTCCATCCCTTCCATTTTCACAAGGATTGAAGCTCATTTCCATCATTCAAGAGCTATGGAGTTTGGCCTTCACAAGCAATCACTAGGGTTCTTGAAGATGAAGATTGGCTAAGTTTCTTTGTGGAATCCTAGAGAGATGAAGATGGAGGATGAGTCTTGAGCTTCAAATTGGCTAAGTTCTTTTGTTTCCTATCCTCTTCTCTTTTTACTAGATGGTTAGATTCCTTAATCTAGGGTTTAATCATCTTAGCTTATAAATTCTAATTTGAATTTGATGTTGATGTAAAGAGAGAGGATTGTTTCATTTAATTTCTTCCTTGGACAGCCATGACTGAATTTTGCCACTCTTTGTTTGGCACATAATCTTGTGTTTTTCAATTAGTGAATTTCTTGTGTTAATATTGCATAATCTTGTGGTGTTAATGCTTGTGTTGTTGAGTAGCTTGACATAATCTTGTGGTTGCTCAATTTATGTGTTTGACCATGGCTGTTGAGAGAGGATTTTGAGTGAATCACTTGGCTAATGTCTTCACCAATTGGTTAATTGAACTAGGGACTTTAATCTAAGACCTAGGGAGGTTAGCTAATTAGGTTAATTGGCTTAGGATAATTTTCTTAAGTCATGACAGCTTTAGTCAAGAGGAAAGGGAAGCTAAACTTAGCCTAATCATGAGAAGATAATGAGTCCAAAATCAACTAATCTCTAGGGTTCCATTATTGTGAAAAGGGAAGTTCATTTCACTCACTTTCACTAGCATTTTAATTACTTGCATATTAGGTAATTAGTTTAGATAATTAGCTAGATAACTAAATTCCTACAAACTTTGGTTGATTTATTTCACTAGATAACTTTCAATTAGACTTAAAACCATTCCTTGGGAGATGACCTAGGGTTGGCCCTATATTGCATTAGGGTTAGCTTTAGTGTAATTTTGAGGATAAGCGACTAATTTCCTATCAAAATTTTGGCGCCGTTGCCGGGGAATGGTTTAAGTTTAATTCTAAGGTTGTTTAGTACCTAATTTACATTTTTAGTGTTCCTGGAAAATTTTTTGAAAAATTATAAAAATTTGTGTTTTGTGTTTTGTTTAGTGTTTTTTGTGTGTTTTGAGTGTTTTTATTCTGTTTTGAAAAAAAAAATTAGTGCAATTTTCGTTGGTTTGGTGTAGAGCTGAAAATACTCTGTTTCTAGTGTCTCTGTCTGAAATTGAAAAATTAACTGGGAATGAGTCTGAGGGAATTTGAACTTAAAATTTATTTCATTGACTCTATCTTAGCTTCACTTTAAAATTGGTTTGGTCAATTTTGGACGTGGGAAGTGTCCTGTGGAAATTTTACAATCTAACAAGGTCCAGGGAGCCATTACAGAGGATTCCCAAAACCCTGTTTCAACTTTGAGTTAGCATATCTTCCTCTTTGTGCGTTCAAATTGATTGATTTGAGTTTCATTTTTCTTATCACTGTCTTATATTTGTTTCTTGTGTTTAGGATTTTCTTCAATTTTTCCATTTTCCTATTTGAAAGTTTGTTAGAAGCTCTGAAGGTCTTCTGGACGAAATCCTGTTTCTCCAGACCTGTGGACCAACTTGTGAAAAATTCTGGGAACGATTGGGAGGGATTTGTAATCTGAAAGTTTTATATAATTTTTCTGAATATCTCTTGTGTATCTCATAAAAGTTTCAGGTGAATTTCTCATATGGATTGGCTGCTAAAAAATCCACAAGTTCACTATCTCCAGAAAGCCTACTGTGCAAATTCCAGAATTGTCAAAGCTTCTTGATTGAGCATTTCTAACTCTCTTTCTACTTGTTTGGTGTTGTTTTTGATTTTTTTTATTGTTTTTAATTCTAATAGAAAAAAAAAAAGAAAAAAAAATTTCTCTTGATTTTTGTTTGCTTGCATTTCCACTCATACACTTGCAAAGGGCATATCATTTGAGCTTCCTTGGTCTTTCCATCATTTTGAGCTTGAATTTGAATCATTGCTTGTGGATATAAATTTCATTGCATTTTATGGCTTGGTTTCATGATCATGATTCATTCCATCATTCATTTGACATCCATTCCCATCCATTTCCAGCGCTTAACATTGACCATACATCCCATTTCCATAATCAATTTCAACAATATAACTTTGATTATCCACCCCCATATCATGATCATTTCCATCCAAGTCACAATTATGAATTTTTCAATCCCATGAGTTTTGAATCCAATCTAAGCACTCATGTTGAGCGTACACCATCCATTGACATTGAGCATCTAGAAAAATTATATGCACAAAGGGGTAAATTTTATTGTGTGCATTGTGAGGCTATCTCCCACTTCTATTATGATTGTCCTATTCTAAAAGGATATTGTGAACCACATGGAGTAGCCCAAGCCTCACAAGAGAGAAATTACATGTTTCAAGTTGAAGACACACAAAAAGTTGCTCATGAAGCTATTGAGAATATAAATACACCTCAAGCCACTCAATCTCCAAAAGAGAAGGAGTCAATCCAACCCTTACTTCAAGAGGTAATTTCTCCTATTCCTATTGAGGTTGATTCTTCTTCACATTTGACTTTATCTAATGATGAGCATAATGATTTAAATGATGATGACGTAGATGAAGAAATTATAGTTGAATCACCTTGGATGTTTGAGCATGAATCATATTGTGAAAAAGTATACCCTTGGGAGAAAAACACTTTGAGTTCACATGATAATTCTCTTGATTTAAATTCAAATATCATTGAAAGTGTTGACTCTTCACTTAGCTTGAATAAAGAAAATGAAATGGATGTTGATGGTGGCGATGATGTATCTTGTATGCTTGAAATTCCAATTCCTTCTTGTGATATTGTTAATAGTGCACATGCACTTGTTTCTTCTAACCATGATGTGCTTGAGAAAGGTTGTTTACCTTCTTTTGTAGGTGAACAAGGCAATGTAGCCAAACCATCTCTTGATTTCAAAGAGGAACTTGCTCAACTTGAAAAGGCTGTAGCTCCTACTAAGGATTTGAACAAGGAATTGAAAATAACTCAAGATGACAAGGAGGTTGAAAATCAAGGAATTGATTTTACAAAGCCAAATAGTAATGAGAATAATATTGATTTAATGCTTGATGATTTTGATGATGAGTTGGCTTTGTTTCATAGTACTTGTTCTAATTTCCTATTCACTTGTGATTGTTCACATGATTCTCCATGCCCTATTTGTTTAGAAATTAATTCATTTGTGCTTGAAAATAGTAGCAATCATTTACTTGATAAAATAATTGATGATGTATGTTTGAGTGAAATTAATCATGAGTGCACTTCTTTAAACCCAATATGCTTGAGGAAGGGTTCTTTGTTGATTTTATAGGTCTAAATGATGATATGGCCAAGAACCCCCATGTACTTAGAGGATTTATCATTGCAATGGAAGAGACCTTGGCTAACCATGAAGATGATCAACCACATAAAGTTATGAAAGATTCTACACCATACATCTTGGAGCCATTACAAATTGATCTTGAGCCTCCACCTAAGATGCTTGGAATGAAGATGATAATGAGTAGCTTCATGTTACTCCTCAAAGATGAAAATTTCAACTTCAAGAGCTTGTGGAGATTTAAACTAGGTTGTATCTTCTTCACCCTTTCTTTTTACTTTACTTTGCTTTATGCTTTGATTTGTTGATTGAGTAAATTGCAAGTGTGGGGGAGATGAACCTAGTAGGAAAGTTAGAGTTTATTTGCTTTATTTGACTTCTTTGTTTTGTGTTTTAGTTTGAAAAAAAAAAATCTGCACCACACTTTTGTTATGCATTCATTATTGATCTCACCTTATTTTATCACTAGTCTATACATACATTGAGGACAATGCATGATTTAAGTGTGGGGGAGAGAAATAAACATTTTGTTTTGTTTTGTTTGGTTTTGCAAAAAAAAATTTCTTTGTTTTGTTTTGTTTGAGGTTACTTAATTACCTAGCTCTTGAATGGATATTTTGATTCTTGAGATGTGGTAATTTTTAGGATTGAATAGGTGTGAAGTGAACATTCTTTTACCTTGAATTAATGGATTAGAGTGGCATATTACCCTTTCATGGAAGAGGCTAAACACTCATGTGTGATTAATTCCTTAGTGATGTTACCCTCTAGAATTTGTTTCACTTCTTAATTAAGACCATATATCTTGCACTTGTTTGATAGGAGATGAGAGATGGCATTCATAAAAAATAGCCAAGAGCCAAATAGCCAACCTATTATTATTTATTATCCTTTGTTAGCCACTTTGAGCCTTTGGTTTGATTCTTAAAAAAAAAATATTCACCCTATTTTTCCCCAAGGAATGCATGTTACACTTTTATATGTCTTTTTAATATTCATTGCATGTCCTAGATCAAATGAGTGGATGCTTATTATCATTTCTCTATCCATTACTTCCATTGTTTTCAAAGAGTTAGGGGCAACCAAAAAAAAACAACAAAGATAGATTTGAAAAAAAAATATAGTCAAAAAGAAAAGAAATAAAGTTTCTAGAAAAAGAAAAAAAAAGAAAAAAAAAAGAAAAGAAAGAAAAAAATAAAAATAAAAATAAAAGTTGCCTAGCTCATCCATTCCATTTGTTTTATTATTTCTTATCATTTCTTTCCATCCTCATTGTGTTAAGGTGTTCACTCAATTGAGTTAGGTTATGCTTTGCATATTAAGGGGATATATCTTGATTTAGCATTATTTTGATGCTAACCCTATTTTTTTTATATACATGCATTTCTTAGACATCCTTTCATTACCTATATCACAACCTAATAAAGTCCATTTGATTCTTGATTGCAAGTGCTATTTAGTGATGGAGATGTAGAAGGGTTACAAATTCATAGTAGGGTTTATCCTAAGAAATTTTGAGTGAAATTTAATACCTTATACACTTTGAGTGATGAGAGCAAACACTTAACCTAGAGAGGCTTACTCTTTGACATTGATTCTTGGTAACGGTTTGTTTGTGATGTGCATAATTCTTTCGTAATTATTGCCACATTGATTGATAATTTGTAGAAGTTCATGAGCTAGTATTTTAGTGACTTGAAACAATGTTTTTCTCTTATTTCTTTGTCTTATAGTTTCTTTTGGGACCTTTTTCACTTGATTTTGCCCGGAGTGCAAAAGCTAAGTGTGGGGGAATTGATAGAACACATTTGTTACCCACTTTTATTTGTCAATTAGGACCATTTTATTAATTATTTATCACCTTCAAGTGCACACATTGCATTAGATTTGGAACTTTGCCTAAGTTTCTAAGATCAGTGCACTAGGGGCATTTTGGTCCAAAAAATGAACTTTTGAGAAAATGTACAAGAAAAATTGACAAAGTGCATTTTATGTCCAGTTGATGAATGGTGAAATTATATTTTTAAAATTCATTTTAGTTTGGGAGTAATTAAATAAAAAAGTCAACACTTTCTTAAGTGTCTTAGTTTGTCCTAGTTTTTGGTTTGCCTTTGTGTGAAAATTTTTATATAATTTTGTGCAGCCTAAACTTGGTTAATTTAATAAATTCCTCCCTTCTAAATATGAATTTAATTCTGGACATGAATTAGATTTTATTATATCATATGCTATTTAATTGAATTATGTGATTTATGTGACATAGGTGGCATGTGACTTGTGCATCAATTGGGCAATTGAGGTCAACACTCCTTGAGGTCAATGGCTGATGGTTTGCACGTGAATTATGATTATTTTGAGGGATTAGATCAGCTAAAATGATGTGGATGACACATGGGAAATTAGGCACACATTGGAATCATCTACAAACCAATAGGAAGTTGCCACCTTGCAAGTGTGACAAGGCTCCCATTTACATTTTAATTTCTTTTTCCTTATTTTAATTAAGCTTCAGCTGATGGGAGACACCAAGGAGCACGCCATTTTAAGCCTAAATGGGATCCAACACATATCTCATTCATCTTCCACATTCTCTCTCTCTTGTTCATAGTGTTCTTCATTTTCTCTCTTTTGTTCTTCATTTTCCAGCACCCTAACCTCCATTTTCAGCCACCAAACCTCCACAAAACTCATACCATTCTTCTCCTCTCTTCATTTTCGTTCCATCCCTTCCATTTTCACAAGGATTGAAGCTCATTTCCATCATTCAAGAGCTATGGAGTTTGGCCTTCACAAGCAATCACTAGGGTTCTTGAAGATGAAGATTGGCTAAGTTTCTTTGTGGAATCCTAGAGAGATGAAGATGGAGGATGAGTCTTGAGCTTCAAATTGGCTAAGTTCTTTTGTTTCCTATCCTCTTCTCTTTTTACTAGATGGTTAGATTCCTTAATCTAGGGTTTAATCATCTTAGCTTATAAATTCTAATTTGAATTTGATGTTGATGTAAAGAGAGAGGATTGTTTCATTTAATTTCTTCCTTGGACAGCCATGACTGAATTTTGCCACTCTTTGTTTGGCACATAATCTTGTGTTTTTCAATTAGTGAATTTCTTGTGTTAATATTGCATAATCTTGTGGTGTTAATGCTTGTGTTGTTGAGTAGCTTGACATAATCTTGTGGTTGCTCAATTTATGTGTTTGACCATGGCTGTTGAGAGAGGATTTTGAGTGAATCACTTGGCTAATGTCTTCACCAATTGGTTAATTGAACTAGGGACTTTAATCTAAGACCTAGGGAGGTTAGCTAATTAGGTTAATTGGCTTAGGATAATTTTCTTAAGTCATGACAGCTTTAGTCAAGAGGAAAGGGAAGCTAAACTTAGCCTAATCATGAGAAGATAATGAGTCCAAAATCAACTAATCTCTAGGGTTCCATTATTGTGAAAAGGGAAGTTCATTTCACTCACTTTCACTAGCATTTTAATTACTTGCATATTAGGTAATTAGTTTAGATAATTAGCTAGATAACTAAATTCCTACAAACTTTGGTTGATTTATTTCACTAGATAACTTTCAATTAGACTTAAAACCATTCCTTGGGAGATGACCTAGGGTTGGCCCTATATTGCATTAGGGTTAGCTTTAGTGTAATTTTGAGGATAAGCGACTAATTTCCTATCAGGAGGTACAAGTGGGTATAAGTTTACCTGCGAGTTAAAGA